>NC_048444.1:10951409-11251409 GCF_004353265.1 Vitis riparia
ATGAGGAACCTGAGCCTAGTGATCTAAACTCCAAGAAACACTTTTCTTTGTAAGTAAAATCAGTTACTATTTTTGGTTAGTTTAAAACCAAACCTTTTTCATTTAAACATCTTTATGTTTTCTTTTAAAGCTAACCTTGAAATGAAAAGACACCAATTCAGCTTTGAATTAATATCAATTGTAGAGTGAAAACCCATCCCAATGAACGACCCTAGAGCCACTATGCTATGCTAGCTAAGGTTATCCTAGTACATGGTGTGATAGGTTATAAATTTTGTTGATTACTCCTTGAGGACCACAATCAAGGGACACCAGCTAGACACGAATCAAATGGCACCACTGTCAGGGACCATTGAGAGGACATGAATCAGCTGAGACACCAATTGGGAACGAATCAAATGGCGTCGTTGCCAAGGATGGTGCCACTTTACAGTGATATGACCTTTTCAGAGTACTTGTGATCTTCATCACAAGTTTGGTGACTTTTCTTTTCTTTTTACTAATTTTTTTTTATTATTTGTTTCTTTTTCTTTGTTCATATTTTTAGTATAGCTTTTAGTTAATCTTAATAATTTTTTCTTCTCTAGAATTTTTGTTTCTTTTGTTTTCTCTGTTTTTAATTCACAAATTGCTAATTGTGCATATTGAATACGAGATAATAGAGGAAGCCATGAACTTCATAAGATATGCGGCTGAACTTTCAAGAGGATAGGATAAACCGAATGCTCGAAATATGGGAAGAATGATGTCTCAACCTAATGCCAAGGGTGAGATGAATATTTTGGATGACGGCATAGACATGAAGGCAAAGATTGCAGTTATGGCAAGGAGATTGGAAGAGCTAGAAATGAAGAAGATGCAAGAAGTGCAAGCCATCTCTCAGACACCATTGCAACCTATGCCTTGTGCCATTTGTCTATCTTATGAGCACTTGGTGGATGAGTGTCCTACCATTCCAACGGTTAGAGAAATGTTTGGTGATTGCAACACCTACAATTCCAATTGGAGGGACCATCCAAATTTCTCTTGGGAACCACAGCCACCTCAGTACAAGCAACCTGTTCAAGCACACTACAAGAAAAAAAGCCTTCATTGACAGTTTTTCACTGTCAATGTAAGGTATATCTGTGAAGGTAGGTTATTGTTCATATATGTTATCTATGCCAGTGTCAAGAAAAGTTTAAAGGTAACTTAACATATACATATGTTAAGATTTTCTCCATTTTTACAAATGATGAAATCTTATTAGTATGTGATATGTCAATGTTTCTTTCATTTATGTTATGGTTGGATTCAACTTATATCAAGATTACTTAATCTTATGTCAAGGTTAACTCACTCTTTTGTTAAGATAGTCCTACAAATGTCAAGGTTAGGTATCATATATGTCATGATTAACCCCACATTTATCAAGGCTTTTAGATACATATGTCAAGGTTAGATTTTATATATATCATAATTGACTTATATATGTCAATGTTTGGTATCACGTGTCTTGGTGGGCACCATATATGTTAAGGATAGGTACCACATGTGTCATGATTGCTCCCATATATCTCAAATTTGAGTATAATGTATGTCAATGTAAGGAATAAGTACTGTCAAGGTTCCCTCGAAAATTTTAAAAATTATTTTTTAATATGAAAAATTATACCTGTTTCCATGTATAATCAATTTGATATTATTTAAGAATGATAATGACAATCAAATTATAATGATTTTATATATAATCAAAACATATTTAATATACATTTGATTATTAATTAAAGCACAAATCAAAGAACTTGTTTAAAGTTGTCCCCAATTTCTCTATATAGAAGAAACTCATATAATATACAACGAAATTAAAAACACACTATAAGACAATATACATAAACTTAAATTAAGTTGCTCATTTATATATCTACAACCAAGTCTCTTGCCTCCATCTTGAAGCATTACTTTATAGGAAAGCCTTAAATTTCCAACACCCAGACTTCGAATCTGTAGAAAAAAAATATAGAGCATATTAACAAATTAAAAAGAAAAATGTATGATGAGAAGCAATCAAATATCAAGCTTTATGAAGAATTTTAATAGCAAGCTAGCCACTACACCTTTATTAGACAATAATAGATTATTTCTTAATAACATAAGTAAACAAACCAACTCTCAAATATTAAAATATTGATATAGCAAAAACATATGGAGACTAAAACTAGGAGCAAAACCTAAAACAAAAATCATTTTAACCTAATGAAGTTATTGTTTTGGTCCAACCTCAACCAAGATATTAAATATTTAGATCATTATTATGATTTTTTAACCTAACACTTTCCCTGAAATGTCCAAGGTTTCCATCAAACTATACAAGTCAAAGATAGCCCTGAGTTATTCATAGTATATAAATTAGTATAAAAGCCTCAAAACAATGATTTAATATCATGATATATAGACATGCAATTTCACATTCAGTTTCCTACAGGGTTGGTTAATATTCGTAGCCTAGACTTCGCCGTAATATCAAATACAATGATATTTCATTTAAACTTGTTTTGAAAATAAATGCAATGATAAAATGACACTTGGAACCTATTTTAAACTTGAGTGCATGCCTACATTGAATGCTAAGACAAGTTAGAGTGGGGATCTCTAGCTTAATTTGACACCAAAGAAAAGACCGAAAATAAGAATCACTGAGTATATTGAAATCACATCTATAGGCAACAATTAAAATAAATCAAATGATATTTCATTTACAGAATTGTTTGTTTGGTATATGTTTATCCTGACACTATGAAAACATATGGACATGTATTTTCCTATCCAACATATGCCATGTGCACAATCATGTCAGCTCATATATATGCCTAGCTAATGAAGTCATCCGTGATTTGTGAAGACAAACATATAGGCAACAAGAACAGTTAAATTTTCCATCTGATCTTTGAACCACTAAATTTTGTATGATGCAACTGGGGGTAAGGGACACTAAAGATATTTTAAGTTCTGCATCAGTACTATAACAATAATATACCTTTTTCCCCCTCTCAACTTGTTCATTTCAGTAAAGAGAGCCCTGACAAGATGCTTATGAGTTATGTGGCTATCCAAGTAAATGATTTCTAAACCTATCAAAGCTGAAGGTTATTAAGCCTGCATCAACATATTTCTATGATCAAATTTCTACAACGGTCTTGAATAACTTTACATCTGTTCATAGTCAAGCGCACTTGATGATAAAGGGAAAAAGCATCACTGGAACAACCAGAAATTTCTCTATAACATAGGATCTGGTGGGTAGTTTAATAAATAAATATGGTGGCAGCAACTTTGTTATGCGAGTGAGCAAGTCGATATGCCAACATGAAAACATAGACTATATTCTATAAGCCTACAACATGCTGCTTGTGGATCAACATAATATGATTCTCAAAATCAAAACAAAGACAAAAGACTATATACAACAGCTGACCTAATGAATGATTAGTTTACAAAGTGTATTGTGACATCCATATGAATAAAAAATTCACTGCAACTTAAGGACAAAGAAATATCACAAGTATCTTTATGATTTACCAAAATCAATGCAAGGGCTTTATGCATACTCCAATCAGAAACTTAACAACATACTGCACAAGGATATGACTGAAATTTTCATGAGTCAAACCTTTCTGAAAGCAATCACAACCATGCCTTCCACCTCAGCTATTTTGGAGACAATTTTAGATCATTTTCAGAAGACAACAACCAAAATAACAAGGAGCTTAGTTGTGAAACCCTTCTATATATCATTTTTATTAATCGTTCTAGCATGCAGAAAAAAAAATGATAACAAGACATATCATTTTCCTTCACTTTCTTGGAAACCAATCAGAAATCAAGAACACACTGTACTTCATTCCTGTTTCATTAAAACTAAACAAACACTGAGAAAAAGAAAGAAAACACAGTGCATATTAAACCTAGATCACTTTCTTGGAAACCAAACAAAGCAGAAGAGGAAAGATAAAAACATACGTTTGAAAACACACTCAATGGCTTCTCAACCGTGGCAACTCCAGCGCGCCAACAGGTCACGCACTCAATGCCACCGGAAAAGGTGGAAGTGTTCAAGTCACTGGAAGGGTGGGCCTCCGAGTGGGTCCTACCGCTTTTGAAGCCCGTGGAGCAGTTGTGGCAGCCGTAGGACTTCCTGCCGGACCCCGCGCAGCCGTTCGACGCGTTTTCTGAGTAGGTGAGGAAGGTACGTGATCGGACGGCGGAGCTTCCGGACGAGTACTTCGTGGTGCTAGTGGGAGATATGATAACGGAGGACGCCTTGCCGACGTATCAGACGATGATCAATACGCTTGATGGGGTGAGAGATGAGACGGGCGCGAGTGCGAGCCCCTAGGCCAAGTGGACCTGGTCATGGACGGCGGAGGAGAATCGCCACGGGGATCTGTTGAGAACCTATCTCTATCTTTCTGGTCGGGTTGATATGCGTATGATTGAGAGGACGGTGCAGTACCTGATCAGCGTCGGAATGGTGAGTGATCTAGAATTTTTTTCCCTGAAGGATTTAAAGCGAATCGGTGTAAATGAAAAGGATTTTTTGAGGAAATTTTTTTATTTAGGGTTCGTGAAATTTAAATCCAATGGCACAAAAGCAAAAAGACCCCTAGGACAGATCCAGAAAACACAGGGAGCAACAAAAAAAAGCAATTTTTTTGGTTTTCCTTGGGGGTTTTGCATGGATTTTTTCGGAAATCAAACGATGATGAATTTTCTCGGAAATCGAATGGGGGATGGATTTTCTTGGGAATCAAACGGGGGTTGAAAAAAAAAATAACAATAATAACATGATTAGATTGGTACCTGGATTGAGAGACGCAGAGAAAACTAGGGCGAATTCTGTCGTCTGGATAGCAACTTCAGAAAAGGGCTTCTTGATGCCCGAGGACCAAGTGAGAGAAGCGGATGGCCCTTTTGATATTTATATTTAATAAAGATAAAAAAAATAAAAAATAATAAAAAAGGAAATAAACAATTTTCCTCTCTCTATATAAATAATTATTAATTACCCATCTTTATTTTGATGTTTTAATAAAAATATTTTAAAAAATTTAAAATAAATATAATTTTCAACAAAGTGGGCTCCCTTCATCTAACAATATGGTGGAACCACATCAATCTTCATTTTGATACTAAGACTATTGCAATGTCATATGTATTATATTTATGTATAAATTATTTTTACTCAATAAAATCAAATATTTTTTAACTCAATTCTAATTTTATACACTTCCAAAATTCATATTTATTATTCTTAAAATTCAAATATCGAATCTATCGATATATCTCTGTCTACCGATGTTTTTTTTTTATCATATTTATGTCAATTATATTTACAAAATAACTTTAAAATATAAATTCTTACTTATTTTATCATTTTTTGGAGTTTTTCCAAGCATTCCTATAAATTTTAAATAATTTTCGCTCAACCGATATTTTTTATATATTCGTAAAATCGAAGTACCGATATATGTGTAATTACCGATATTTTCATCCTTGGTCTAGAGCAAAAAGTTTCAAACCCTAAGCTCTCAAAATGAATATCGGGTTTTGAGAAAATGAGGAGTGGTCTTTGTAAATACCACAGGGAACCTTGACAGGTAATTATAACATAATATAGTGACTTATAATTCATAGGTCATTTAAGATCATTTTACTAGAATTAAAATGGCATATATGTTTAAAATCATACTTTGACTTTTGATTTTATGTCAAGCTAGCCACATTATATAAGTACCTTGACATATGAACATACTAACTATACATTGACTTATACATTATCTATCAAGATTCTATTATATAAGTCATGAAAGAATTCAACAAAATTTTATATATGTCATTATTGGTTTAAACAAGTTGTATATGTCATAGTTGTTCATTTAAAGAGGCAATATTGACACATATCACCTTAAGTCAAGATAATATATGTCAACAATGGCCTTTTTTCTTGTAGTGGCACTTCCGCAAGCCTTAAACCTTCATCAAGCAATAATGAATCTCAGCAAGGTTGTGGGAGATTTTATTGGAGAACAAAAATCCATCAACTCTCAACTCAGTCAGAGAATTGACAGTGTAGAGAGTTCATTATACAAAAGGATGGATGAAATGCAAAATGATCTATCTCAGAAGATAGATAATCTCAAATATTCAATCTCAAATATTGCCAACCTCAACAAAGTGCAAGAAAAAGGAAACTCTCCTTCTCAACCTTATCAAAATTCCAAGGGTATCCACGAAGTGGAGGCTCAAAAGGGAGAATCTTCAATGGTGAAGGAAGTTAAAGAGGTTATCACTTTGAGGAGTGGTGAAGAGGTTGATCTGTTCATGTCCAAGCTACAACATATGGTAGAAAGTGAAACAGAGAAAGAAAAGAGGGAGGAAATCAAAGGAAAGAAAAAGGGGAAAATGATAGAGAAAGATGACTATATAGATGAAGAACCACAGAGGATAGTCATCAAGAAAGAAATGATGAAGAAACACATGCATCCACTTTTCCTCCAAACTTTGTATGGGAAAAACATACAGAGAAAGTCCCAAGTGAGGGATGCAAATTTCATATGGGAGATCCGGGCAAGCTAAATTAGGATCAAATTTTTTGATGGACTTAGTCTTTTTAAAAGACTAGCTAGTCCATATCTTTTTGTTTTACTTATTACTTGTTTCAATTTTGATTTCAATGCTTTAATTCTAATTTGTTTTGATGTAATATAGGTTTTTGGATGATCAAAATCAAGAGGAGCTCAAAAAGCAAGGAGAGAGCATTGGCTGCGAAATTTCACAGCAAAAATGAGCAGCTGCGAAGAGACCCCTTCGCACACGAGTGCCATTTCGCAAGCCCATACACCCGTTTCGCAGCTGCAAAATGGCTGCGAGCTTTCCACACCTTGAGATCCATCATTTTCGCAGCCGAGAAGCTATTTGGAAGGGTGTTTCGCAGCTACGAAACCACCCTTTGGCACACGAATGCCATTTCGCAACGCCGTACGCCCATTTCGCAGGCGAAAATCTCCTCTACAAAAATCCTTCCCCCGCAGTGGAAATGATTTCCAAGCTTAAAAATGGGCTGCTAAAATGTTTCTATTTTTCCCTTTGGCTGCAAGATGATCTCCAAGCTACTAAATGACCTCCAGGCTATAAAAATGACTTGCAAAATGAAGAGAGGTTTGCAAAAACACTTTACAAAGCCATGGGAAGTTGCAAAAATGCCAACAGAACCCGCAACCATGCGTCTAAAGAGGAGAGCCCTCTCACTGAGATCATACACATGAAGTCTCTCATTCCATTTCTTACCTCCTTAAACCATCAGAGCCCATAGCTCCAGCTGAGGAGACTATGCCACCTAAGGAGACTACCAGAACAGAGGCCAAAGTCCTGATCCAACCCACTCAGGAGGCCACCACAAATGCATCAGCTCCATAGGACCCTGCCATTACTTGATCATCTCTTTACTTTTTATCTTTATATATTATATTAGTATAAATAATTCCATGTTTTGATGTCTTATATTCTGGGATTGGATGTATTACTGATGATACATCATATATAGACATCATTTTTTTGTTTAAACTTGGCATTTTTCTATTTCCTCTACTCACTAACTCTTTTGTTTTTTTTGAAACATGTGGTTTCTCCTATACGACTCAGACTCCATGTCACTAAGGAGGTACCACTTCTTCCCTATTTTTCAATCGCTTTTGTCACATTGAGGACAATGTTCAACTTGGTTGGGGGGAGAGTTGAGGAAGGAAGTTTTTGTTATAAATGCTAAGTTATTTTGGTAATTTAGTTGCTTTTTGCTTAATTTTAAATTTTTTAAAGTTTTTATTCTACTCTCCATGGTTATTAAGGAAAAATTTTCAAAATGAAATGAGAGAAATTGAATTTTTGTTTTTCACTTGACGTAGAGTTTGTATTATGCTTACTAAAGTTGATGAATTGTTGAAACTTCTATTGAATTCAACCTTAGTTCTTCCACTTTAAGCTATTCACACACTGTGCACAATAGGTTCCGAGTATAAGATGAAAAACTATTTCCCTCTTGACTTAGGAAAATTTAGACTTGGTACCTTTGACCTCATTTAATAGTGTTGGGATTATAAAAGGCCAATGAGCCTTTGAAAAAAAGAATAAAGAAAGAAAGAAAAAAATGTTTGCTTGCCTTGAAACCCGAGCAAGGTCTGAGGGGTATATGGTGAAAATCTTTAAAACCTGGTGCCCTAAGCCTTAATTGGTTGGGAGTCACCGACCTCAATGCTCGTTACAAGGGTGAATAGGTGGAGTTTAACATACTATAGGTGCTTGGGTATTAAAAATTTATTCTCAAAAGTCCGGGGTAAAATCTGAGGAGTTAGTGGTTGAAAGATCCTTAAAGCTTGATGCCCTAAACCTTAATTGGTTGGGAGTCATCGATGGACCCCCGTTACATGGACAATTTAGAAGAGAATACCTTTAAGCCTTGTACTCCTACAATGAAAAAAAATTGTGAAAAAAAGAGGTGCGTTCTTAGCCTATTGGAGGTTGATCAGTTTGCTAAGCTTTGAAAAAGAACTAGGTTGGGGAGAGAGATTAGTTCAACATACTATATTCGGAAACTAATAAATAACACTTAGATTTTTATGGAAGAGTAAGGTTTGACCCTTTGGGAGTGGAAACTCTTTTAAAGCTTAAATTTGCATAATGTCTTCTCTTTAAGAATTGTGATTAGACAAGTTATTTCATAACTCTTGTTGAAGTTTGAGTTTTATTTCTTTAATGTTCCATGTGAGAGTTAGATCATCTTGCAACTTGAAAATTGTTTTTTGATCAACATGATGTTGTAAATTATAGTACTATTTATTTTTCTTTTTATCTCCTTCATTGCTAAGGGACTAGCAATATGTCGGTTGGGGGGAATGATTACTACTCAAAAAGTGCTATTTCATAACTTGTAATAAACTCTTTTAAACACTTTTGAGTAGTAGTTATCACCTTTTAACCCAATTAACATATTAAGGACCCTTGCAATCAATTCTAATCAAATTGTGTTAAGTTTTGGTGTTTTGATAGCTTTTTGATCACCAAAGCGATCTGAGATTGAGGAGAGTTCTTTGGAATCCTTAGCAAAGATGTCCGGACAGGGCGTCCGGACACACCATCGGAAGGCGGCGGAACGTGGGCTGTGATAGGCTTTCTGAATGAAGTAGCAAGGCTTGCTCGCTTTAGTCAATGTTTTCCATCCGGACAACATATCCGGATAGGATATGCTATCATCCGGGTGTGATGTTCACAAGTGCGGTGTGCTTCTCCCTGATGGAGTCCGGATAGCATGGCGGCGCATGTCCTCCTGAGGGAATCCGGATGGAGTTGATCCGGATAGCATGGCGGCGCGGGATATCTCACATCCGGATGGGAGAAGAGGCGTTTCAACTTCCCCGGATAGGCATGTCCGGATCCTCTATAGCGTTCACCCGGAGAGCATCCGCGGCCGACATTTCAGATTACCCGGATTTTGCACAGTGTCGCGGTGTTCTCCTGAAGCTTCCTGATATTTGCCACCGACTAAGTTAGATTTTTTCTCTCAAGATATTTTGTGTAAATTTCTATTTTCTCCTTGTAATCAATCAAAGATATTATTGGGATATTTCTTAGAAAATATCTTCTCTATATATATCTTTGAACCAATGTAAAAAATATAGAATATGATAGATATATGAAATCGATGAACAGAACACTTGCTCTATTTCTTCTTCATATGTTTGTTTTCTCATTAATTTTCTTTCCAGCCAACCAAACTCTGAGGATGAGAGGCTAGGCTCTTTGTCTCTTGGAGTGAAGAAAGTCGGGTAAGTTTCTTCATGCATAAATTGGAAATTTTGTTGTTTTAGTTTTTAATGAAGAGAAAGTATGACCCGTTAATGGTTTTTATCTTTTTAGTTAACTTAAAACGCCTTTAACTCACCTGGGCCAACACTTGATAAGGCAAGTGATTTCCATTCATTGAGATGCACTAGTTTATCTCTTGAGAGCCTTTGGGAGGTGGTTTGAAGGTAGGATTTTCTAGAATAGCCAACACTTGGTAAGCTTTTGGACTCTAAGGAGACATCCATTAGTTATCTCTTGCGAGCTTTTGACGGGTAATCCAAGGTTAAAGATCACCTTGAATGGCAAATGCTAGGTGAGAGGCACGAGCCATTGCAAGTTACATCAGTGAGAGGGATTTAGTGTTTGAACCCATTAAAGGGAAGCATTTGTACCACACCGGTTAGAGAATTAACTATATGTTAATTCTCTAATGCGAGGAAAAGAAACAAGTGACCGGAACTCTCATTTTGTATGAGGAACCTGAGCCTAGTGATCTAAACTCCAAGAAACACTTTTCTTTGTAAGTAAAATCAGTTACTATTTTTTGTTAGTTTAAAACCAAACCTTTTTCATTTAAACATCTTTATGTTTTCTTTTAAAGCTAACCTTGAAATGAAAAGACACCAATTCAGCTTTGAATTAATATCAATTGTAGAGTGAAAACCCATCCCAGTGAACGACCCTAGAGCCACTATGCTATGCTAGCTAAGGCTATCCTAGTACATGGTGTAATAGGTTATAAATTTTGTTGATTACTCCCTGAGGACCACAATCAAGGGACACCAGCTGGACACAAATCAAATGGCACCACTGTCAGGGACCATTGAGAGGACATGAATCAGCTGAGACACCAATTGGGAACGAATCAGTTATGAACAAGTAAATTTATTTTTGACTTTTTTACTTGATTTGTTCATTCATGAGTTATTTCAAGCAATCTCCAAATTTCTTTAGCCGACTTGCATTGACATATTCTATTATATTCATTTCTATCCATAGCACATTGCAAAGTAAAAACGACCTTAGCATTTAATTGAAATTTTTTTCTATCAAGCTCATTCCATTCTTGCTTGGGTTTTGGAATAAAGACTCCATCAACTAGTTTTGTAGGTAAAGTTGGGCCATTTTCAATGACGTCCCATACATCTAAATCGGTTGATTGTAAATACCAAGTCATTCTAGTTTTCCAATAGGGATAGTCAGTTCTCGTAAAAAATGGAACTCTATGTTTTGTAAAATTTTCAGTTTGAGATGAGCTTGATAGAATAGTCATTTCCTCTTAGACGATTAAGTCTTAAGAAAGAGGCCTTGCTCTTATACCAATTGAGAAAATAAAGGCTATGCTGAAATGAGAAAAACACCCAAGAGGGGGGTGAATTGGGTTTTTCAAAAAAAAATTCAACATAACAAATTCAAGCACAATATAATAAAAAATAAAGAGATAGAGTAAGAGAATTCAAACTCGGATTTTATAGTGGTTCGACACTTCCTTGCCTATGTCCACTCTCCTCAAGCTCCTAATTGAGTGAGGGTTCCACTAACTTGAAGCTTCAACCAAGCTTCTAAACTTCTTTACACTTGGATTCTGGCTCCAATGGGTTCTTGCACAAACTCTTCAAGATTCAAACCTCTTGAAGGCTTTAACACTCAACTTTTACAAGAATGAATTCTTCAACCTAGCTCAATGATAGCTCAAATACAAATCAAAGTTAGGATGACTCACAAAGGTGCACTAAAGGATATGCAAGTGAGGATTTAATGCACTAAGAAAGAAATGAGAGCTTTTAAGGCAAGAACAAGTGGGTAGACAATTGATTGCAAGTGTTCTCTATGTCATAAATGAAGTGGAGCTCTCAATTTATAGGTTTCTAAGCTTGGGAGCTAAGAAAAGCAAAAGACAACCTTAACCAGTCGAGTTGGGGGTCGACCAGTTCACTAGCCATTGGAGCATTTAATGCTTTGACAGGTTACCGTTGCCTCGACGAGAGATCGACTAGGAAGGAGGGAACCTCAATCAGGAAGGGAAAGCTACTGGATGAGAGAGAGTGTTTTTGACACTCCTCGACAGACAAAGGCAACTAGTCGACCGATTCCCCAATCGGTTGAGCCGATTGGCCAGAGCCTCAACCGATTCAGCTTTTTAGCCCCGAAAACCTACCTTTTTCACTTATTTTCTTTTCTAACACTTAGGCAAGGTCTTTAGGTAAATTAATATGCCAATTTTGAAACGTTTTGCCTAAGGTACATTTGATAAAACTCGGGTTTTAATGAAATCATAATTTTAAGGAATAAACCGAGTTTTCAAAGATGCATGAAAAGATATGAAAACCTAAGTGCACCCATGCATTCATCTTACATTCATTTCCTATGATCAAAAGCCTCGATCTTGTATCCATTTAGTCCTTTGATGAATTTCCAAATTTAAACCTGAAATTCTTTACCATTTAAACCAATTAGTCACTTAACCATGGTTTGTTATCATCAAAACTTGATTAGGAGAACCCTTGGGCTAACAGTTTCTATACCTTCCTAATAAATGAGGACCCTAGAACTTACGAAGAAGTTATTACTTCTTCTGATCCACTATTCTAGAATGAAGCCATTAATAGTGAAATCAAATCAATTATGTACAATAACAATTATGTACAAGGACCTACAAAGAAGCTATAACTTCTCCTATGTCATCCTCAATAACATCCAACTTTAATTGTGATTCCTACCATTGTAATAAGAGTAAAAAATTAAGTTCTTTTTGTATGTTTTCTTTAACAAGTCATAGCCTTTTAGACTTAGTTTATTATGATGTTTGGGGGCCATCACCTATTTCTGCTATCAATGTTTTTACATACTATGTTATTTTCGTTGATCATTTTACTAAGTATACTAGGTTATATCCTCTTTATCTTAAATATGACATAATGCCTATCCTTCTTAAATTCAAAGCAACTGTTGAATGCCATTTTGATACCCCTCCAAACCAATGGTGTTCAACATCTTACTACACCTTCTTATACACCTCAACACAATGGCCCATCTAAATGATGACATCGACATATTGTTGAGACAAACTTAACCTTGTTGCATCAAGCCTTTATGTCTCTCTCTTATTGGCCAATTGCTTTTCACACAGCTATATACGTACATATCTCATCAACCGAATGCCCACCCCAATACTTCACACCAAATCCCCCTTTGAAGCTATCTTTCATACCCTACCAAATTACACTAAACTCAAAACATTTGGTTGTCTCTATTACCCTTGGCTATGCCCATATGCTCAACACAAGTTAGACCAATAATCTAAACCTTATATCTTTTTAAGATATTCCATAACTCAAAGTGCATATAAATGTCTCGACTTCTCCACTAATAAAATATACCTTTCTCATCATGTTCGATTTGTTGAAGATGTCATTCTATTCTCTAAGGATAACTCCATGCAACTACTACCTCTGATTTCCAACAATGGTCATCTTATACTCATTTCCTTGCTTCTCTAAGTGCTACACCATTCTTAGTTCTTCATTCTCACCCTTTTAACTCCTCTATGTCCATGTCACTACCACTTTCCACCTCATCCAATATTGAAGTAGTCTCTCCATTCCATGGCTCACAATCAAGTATGTCTTCTACTTTGAACTCTTGTGGAGACATTACCCCTACTCCTTTTTATCCTCCTTCCTCTGCACCTAACCCAACCCAATTTCCTTTTATCCCTTACCGTACTCACTTCATGACTACTCGCTCTTAGGATAATATTTCCAAGCCTAAACAATTCCATACCACAACTAAACATTCTTTACCTGGTCCATTTTTTCCTCAAATCCCACAATTGCCCTTTATGATCCAAATTGGCATGCATCAATGATTGATGAGCTTAATGCTCTTACTATAAATGAAACATGGGAGCTTGTTCCACCTTATCCATCACAAAATGTTGTTGGTTACAAGTAGGTTTTTCCAGTAAAATGAAATACTGATGGGAGTGTAGCTCATTACAAGGCATGACTTGTTGGCAAAGACTTTCACCAACGATCTAGAATTGATTATCATGACACATTCAACCCGATAGTTAAACTAACTACCATTCGAGCAGTTCTTTCCATTGTACTTAGCCATGGTACATTGGTGCTAAAGAGGTTGTCACTCCTATGTCCACCATGGAACATCTCCTCCCTTATGATAGCACCTTTCTCACAGATGCAATAGAATATCATCGTGTCATTGGTGCTTTAGAGTATCTCCAATGCTCCATCTTATGGAGGATATATAAAGGAGAATATCCGTTAAGATACTTGACCCCCACATTATGCCTGCAGTCATGGACCAGACTCTCTCCCTATATCACTCCACTGATCTGGTCCCTACTATTCAACCCTTCGGCATATATCTCCATTAACTTGTGTATGTAAATGTATGCTTAACTGTTAATAGAAATATGTAGAATATTCCTATCCTCTTCGATGCTCCATTGTTTCTTCAGTTTCACCATGCATCACCTTGTTCACATACAAAAGCAGAAGTTGGAATATATAATTAAGAAATAGAAGAAAAGTTTGGAAGGATATATGGTACATATTGTGGGGAATTTAAATGAGTTCAGCTTGTATCAATTTATATGGTATATATAAATATATATGCTAGTGTTTGAACTTTTATCAATTTTATTGATGAGAAGCACTCGGGCATGCCTGCTATAAGTGATCCTAAATTGTATGATGGGTCAACAATTTGCATTAATATTGAAAAATGTAGTTTATTTATGAACTCTTCCGATGGATTTACCAAACTAGAGAGATTTGACCTCAACTTTGTCTCTGAACTAAGCTTCATGTGCAATATTAAATTATCAAGTGCCACAAAAGCTTACCTTCCGCAATCTGAAAAATGAATTAAAAAAGAAAAGAAAAGAAAAGAAAAGAAAAAGCACCAATGCTTATGACATAGGAATGGACACCTTGCCAGTTTTGCAGCAATGGCTATGAAGTAATCGTACTTAAGGAAATTCAGACATTGTATGTATTGAAAAATACCTTTATTTTATTAGGATATGAAAAGAAATGATTGTCACACATTTCAGCAATGAATACATATAAGTGATATCTAATCTTATGAATAGCAAGATGTGAATAGGTGAGTCATTCTAGTCGGTGCGGTTGTCAGTCTAGAACTGAGATTGAAGATAGTCAACCACGTTCTTGTCCACTTGGAAGGCCTTTGTAAGAACATCAGCTGAAATTGCTGGCTTTGAGCCAAATACCGCATTGGCAATGGTGATCACGCCAGGGTTCTGGCTACTCAATGCAGCAATGGCGACTGCTTTTGTTTTTCCCACATTGAGCTGGAAGTGAATGAGACCCTCTGGGAAGACGAAAACATCTCCTTTGTAAAGGACCTTGGAGATGAGGCGGTTGTCAGGATTAGAGGTCACGAAGCCAACATAAAGTGTTCCCTCCAGGACGGTCAGTATCTCCCTGGCACGGGGGTGGGTGTGGGGAGGATTGAGACCATATGGGGCATAATCAACACGAGCTAGTGAAATGCCAAGGGTGTTGAGTCCGGGTATCTGAGCCACATTTTCCGGTGTGACCATTGACCCAAGTTTGTTTGAGGTATTTCCAGGAACCCGAAGCCCTGAAAAGAAGAAATCATTTGCTGTCGCAACCTTTGGATCCTTGCAGACTTTCCCATTAACAAACACTGCAAAGCCATAAACGCATTAGGCCGTGCTGCTATGAAATCATTGATATATAGATAAAGAGAATAGATCTGATCATCAAGGGAAGAAGAGTAGAGAAAAAACATTAATATCATACCAGTGGTCTTTGTGTCATTAACAGCCACACAAAAGTCCTGAAGAGGACTAGGATCGGAGGCAGAGGCAAGGAAAAATGACATAGCCGAGAGTGCAATGCATGCGAGGGTGTTAATGACCATCTTCTTCATGTTTAGGCAATGTATTCTCAAGCAATCCTTCTTTGAGGAAAGAGCAAGGAATTTACTAGCGCAATGAACTGCTATGGTGGCTAGAGTTTGTTTTTGCTGTGGATTCGTTATGAGGGTTGGTTGTCTATTTATATAGCTGAAGAATCTATGAGATGTTTGAGCCTTGAAATAGTCTTGTATTAACTATTGAAATCCAAGTAAAAGCCAAATGATCTAAATTACCAAGTCCTCAAAGTTTGTCTTAGCCCATTAACTTCTATAACCATTTAAATAGTTTATATAGAAAACCACTTCAGTCTGGCTACGACATTTTCAATTTGTAAAACTTGTGTTCCATACCACTTATGTTGAGAGAGATGAGAAAATCTGAAATCGCAAGAGATGGGCATGCATGACTTACGATCATTTACATATAGACGCTACGAACTTAAATATGAATGTATTAATTAAATATGGCGCAGTAAGTTTCAATTTTGTTGTAAGTGGTAACAAGGGAGGTGGATGAGGAGTTCTTTGATAACCAGTTAACTTCTCTAATGTTTCAATACTAGAGTAAAAGAAATATTAGTGGAGTTCATCAATATCCATTGATAATGTATCCTCGTATCCCAATGACCTAGCTACCTGGTCTCCGCATATAAAAAATATACGGTTTAATAAGTTTTGACTTTTTAAAAAATAAAACGAGGACAGGGTCCGGCCAGGGTATTTCTTTCAAACAAGAAACTACTTTTTCTATAGGCCACTTGCTGTGGAACTGGTCTCATTCCTATATACTATGAGAAGTTAAACATGAGCCAGCTAGCAGTAGTATATATTTCAATGCTCAAGCATGCTTTTGATATTTTTTTTTTGTTCAGAATTTCTCCTTCTTTGACCTGTTTTCTAGAATACAACTACTATTTGAGTTTGAGCAATGCTATGATTACTGTAAAAAATCTCTTAAATTCCATATTACCACTAATAACAGTTTCAGGTTCATGACTAGCTTGAAATAGAGTTTCTTCTGTGGATTATTTGCGAGGACAGTTTCACAGCTCCATAAATTTGAATGGCCAATTAAAGCTCTTGTGCAGCTTGATTAGTTAAGATAGTTTCTTAAGCAGCAAGTTAGAATGAGCATTGCAGCTCTTATAATTATATATGTAAGTTGCAGCGATTGTTGGCGTGAAACAACCTGGTAGATTGTTTAGGACGTGGTCAAGACCATTACAGCAGAATAACTTTGATGAAAATTAAATAGAGACCTTTAGATGTGGCAGACCCTATCAGCTAGTTGATTCTTTCAATAATTTCAACGATTCCTCTTTGACATTGTAACATCTCCTCTTGTCTCAAGACTCTCGACCAATATTATATATATATATATATCGATAGATAGATTAATAAAACTTTTTTAAAACTAAAATATTAAAAATTAATTTTGGGAATTGGGATGGCAATGTAACAACTTGAATTCAAAATTTTTTGTGTGCTTTTGTTCATTGATTGAATAAAAAATTTGAAAAGTCTGCAAAGATACCACAAGAGGATACAGATTTGGTTTGTCGATAGATTTGGGTGTGGGTTGAGAGGAGCGCTTCACTGATTTGAAATTGTTGGTTGCATTTCACCGTTTCGTCTGGATTGCTTCACCTGTGAACTAAGGTGTCATTGATTATGTTTCGGGAGTTGGCTGATGAGCTTTGCCATTATATTCTTCAACAATTTGGTTTATTTCTCTTCCTTTTGGGTGCCGATTTGGGGTTAGATAACTGGTCCGACACATTAAGGGAACTCCAAGCAGAAAAATGGTGAAGGATTTAGAATAGGTAAGGAAATAAATTAGTGTTCTGAGGGACAAATGGTAAAAATTTGAGATGGGGTTAAAAATTGTCTGGCTCATGAAGAATTGTTTGGTTCTAACGGGTCCCCAATCCAACCAATGGTTTGAAAAGTTCAAGACTGGTAAAATCCAAAAACAGATCAAATAAGCTGCCCAAACCAGAGATACCATGGTCGGATGGTTGCATAGACCGGTTGGATAGATCAGTCTAGTCTGATTTTTAAAACCTTAAAAAATCTTAAAGCTTTTCGAAAACTACAAACATATATCAAAATTTTCCATT
Source organism: Vitis riparia (assembly GCF_004353265.1). Taxonomy (NCBI): domain Eukaryota; kingdom Viridiplantae; phylum Streptophyta; class Magnoliopsida; order Vitales; family Vitaceae; genus Vitis; species Vitis riparia. Next base: position 10,969,340 of record NC_048444.1, read on the forward strand.
CTTTATTAGAAATTATGCAAAATTAAGTTAAATGACCTTATAAGATATGCTACGTCCTATAAGACGAAATACTCAAAAGCTCCATGAAGATGGTTAAACTTATGTATACGCAAGTGCAATGGTGCCAAAAATTCTTCTTGGAGTGAAAGCAAATGATATTGGTAATGCTGGTGGCAATGGAATTCTTTGCTTCACCAATATGGACTCCATTATTGGGAGACCAAATTAAAGAATAAGAATTGTGATTTACAATGAGATCTCTAGCTACCAAAGAATATGTAGTGACCCAGATATTGGATGTAAAATTTTCAATTAATTAACTTGGCTCTAAATAAATGTTCCCCATTGAATAATAAGAAATTTCAACATGTTAAATTACATCATACATGGTTGAGCATTACATTATGTTAATTAAGAATCTAAGACTCTCCTTGAAAAATATTTTTAAAAATAAACTTTAAAGATAGTTTTTATAATAGTTTTTGAAAATTGATTTTTGATGTTTTGTAAAACAAAAGTCTATATAAAAGATAAAATATTTTGAACTTATTTTTCATATTTATAAAAATAATTTGTATATTTAGTACTTTTTTTAAATCATTTTTCATATTTGTATAATTCTTTTCAAAATAATCCTAAAAAATAAGTGAAAATAATTGAAAACAATTAAAATATATTTTTTAAAAATATTCTATTTTATGTTTTTAAGAATTAAAATTTTTTTCTATTTTTTTATTACCAAATATGTTTTTCTACTTTTTGTTCTGGAAAAAAAAACAAAATAAAATGTTTTCTAAAACAATTACTAAGTAGAGCTTAATGTTTACTTTAGATACATGTTTTATTTTTCATTTAAAAATAATAATTTTAAACATTATTTAAAATATATGAACTTTCAGAGACTTTTTTTTTAAAAGATAATAGTTTTCAAAAATTGTTCAAAGAATAACGCATTGGAAAATTTTATCATATCAAATTTTAAAAACTATAAAATTAATTTTAGAAAATGCAAAAGTAAATCCATATTAACACTTTTTGTGTTAGTATTGCTAAATTTTATATAGTTGCTATTATTATTATTATTTTTTTAAAAAAAAATTGTATCTAAATCACACCTACATAGGTTAATATATGACAACTTGTTTTGCTTAATGGAAAATTAGGTGCAACTTGTTTAGACTGTTCTTTAATTTCATTTTCAAAGAAAACATAATTCAAGACTAAAAGCTTGTTTGTAAAATAGTTTTCCATTTTGTTTTCTGAAAATGGAGTTTAAAAATTGGAAAAAGTTAAAACACGAATTTGATATTTCAAAATTTTCTTAAGAAAAGTGAAATCTATTTTATAAAATGTTGAAAACAAAGAAGACAATAAAATTAGGTTAAAAAACCTGGTGGAACCAGCTACATAAGAAAATTTTAAATATTACAAATATAAAAAAAATATTAGCAAGAACAAAACATTATCTTAAAACATGGACATAACATGAATAAAACATTATATCGTCTCACGTAATACAAATAAAACATTATCCTCAAAATACGTATAGAATCATATGATATCTTAAAAACATGGTTTACAAATTTTGTTTATTAAATTATAGACTAATATAAGTTGATATATTTATTTGCTTAGACACTTTTTTTTTTAGAAAAAAAAAACTGAAAACCAAATAAGACGTTACAAATTTTATTTTCTAAAAATAATTTTCACAATATTCAAAGAGAAGAAAGTAGATAATAAATTTGCTTTTAAAAAGTAAAAAAAATAATAATAAAATAAAATAAAAGGAAACGTTTCTCCAACCAAACACACCAAAGGTTTTTATTTGAACCTTTGTAGAACTAGAGAAATGCATAGCGCACAAATTTGAGTAAACTATTGACTAAAATATAGAAATTCGAAACCTTGGGGAAACTATAGGGAAAAGAAAATTTTAAGGGAAAGTATATGGTAACAAAATATTGTTTAATTTTGGAAAATTTTGAGGAAAAATATAAGGAAAATAAAATAAAGAGGGGAAAAATATGAAAATATAGAAAAAGTGAAGGAAAATAAAAAATAAATTTAAAATTAATATATTATTTTTATATATTATTTTAAACTTATTTACTTTTTTTAACTTTTCAATATAAAGATTAATTTTTTAATAAATTTTTATTATTAATAAATCATTATCTGATATTCAAATTATTTTTTAAAATTAGTATACTCATTAATGAATATAACGCATTAAGTCTTATTTGATTTGGAGTTTATTTGCGTATTAAAAAATTTATAAAAATATAATTATATGAAAAGAAAAGACAAGTTAAGTCATTCAAAATGAATTTTGGTCTATAACTTTTAATTAGATTAAGGTTCATAATATTCTAGTACTAATTAAATTTTTTTGAGTTTCAAATTGTTTTTATAAATTTAAAAAAAAATTATATGTTACGTACACTAAATTTGAAATTTATTTACTTAATAAAAAAATTAAATAATTTAAAAGATTTAAAAAAAAAATATCCATATAATTCATAGGAATATTTGAAAATTTCTAGTATGGAAAGAGAAAAAGAAAACTATTGTATTCAATTTTTATTTTTTTTAGTTTTTTTAAAATTATTTTTATTTTTATTTTGTTTTTAAAAGTCGGACAAACAACTTCCACTTATTTTCAATCATTCTCTATATTTATACAATTATTATTTTAAATACCTTCAAAAAATAATTAAAATATATTATGAGAGACCCATTATTTTTAAAACAATTTTCAAAATCTTCGTTTTTAAGAACAATTGTCAACTAAATTTGTTTTTATGCTCTTTTTTTTTTTTTTGTGAAAAAACAGAAAACTATTATGTTAGAACCGCTAATAAACATGGCGTTGTTGTCCACACCTTGGTTTTTGTTAAGCATGCAAAACTTGGTATAACCCAATAAGAGCCCATTTGGTAATGATTTTAAGAAATGTTTTGATTATTTCTAATACTTAAATATTTTTAGCATTCAAGTATTGAAAATGTTAGAACCATTTTTTAGAATCACCACCAAACGCAATATAAGAAAAATCTCTAAAAGCTAAGGGTGGAATAGACCTCTCTAGAGGCTATTAGGGTATCAAAATTGGGGTAAATATCATAGGCCTTCTTTTTAATATAAGCCTTATGAGTCATGACAGCAAATAGAAAAACTGAATCCACAATATCCTCATATATTTGCACAAATAAAGGTGCCCACAATGGGACTAGAGTTTTTGTCAAAACAAAACCACATCTATTGATCACGTCTTTAGATTATAAACCTGCCATGATAGTGACGAAACACCTTCGCCCACCAAATTTTGGCTCTATGAAGACTTATAAAAATGGCTATATTCCATGCACATCACATGTTCTCTTTGGTCATGGATTTTATTGACCCTTACTAAGGTTTAAGTTATAGGACAATATCTTCATTTTCTTGTGGTGAAAAACCAATCAAGTTGTAACCATACTAGAAACCATGGGTTTGGACAAAGTAGAGTTAGATTAGTTGTAGTGTCTTACAGATTAAAGATTCTTCTAAGCGCGCATTAATATTGGATAGTAAATGGATTTTAATATTGACAACTCCTCGCTAATGATACCTTTTTATGATATGTACTAATAAAGTCACATTTCTTAATAGGATTAATTTAATACATCGACTTTAATAAAATTTAAATTTGAGTAGTAGTCTTAATTAATTACTTGAGATGGCTTATATATGACATACAAAATTATCATTATCAGGCCAAATTGACCGATTAAATCGCTAAACCAATCATACAAACTAATACTTTGCCCCATTCAAACTTGTCTTACTATACAACTTAGGCTATAAAACCAAATTAAATTATTGTACAAATTAGTACTTCATGCATTAAAAAGGCTCAATAACAAGACTTGTTGATTTAAATTGTAACATTTCTTTTTTCAATAATAGTTCTAATCAAATATATTAATTTCAGTACATATAATATATTGTTAAATATTTAAAATAATATATCATTAGATGGCTCGAACAGTAGGTAGCAGTGATGATAACTTTGCAAGCTAGTTTGAGAGCCAACGTGATGAGCAAGATGAACATGCACAGAGGGGCCCAAAGAACCTGATTTTTCTACGAGTTATATATTGAGTAGTTCCAAAGCATTTGACTGTTCCGACCACTTAATAGCTTTGTAAACATCGACTCATTAATGATACAAAAAATATATCAAAAGTTAACTAACACCTCATATATTTTATGTCCTTTTCTGTATTGAAATTGAACTAAAGATAACCACAAATTTAATGCTATCTCGCCTAATCTATATATGAATAAAGGGGATATTTTCTTGAAATAAAAAAATGCAGCAGAAAGTTCATGATGGATTCAGAACAAATATGACTGCTTCTTCTAGATCTTATATTGCACAAGTACATAATTTTATATATGGCGCCCTTGATTCCTCCCTTGTGTTACCTCATTACCATTCCATAATGCTCTTGGTACTGATCCTCTCATTCATTTGTAGTCCAGCTCATGACTTTCCAAATGGATTTGAGGACTGGCGTGATGAGCGAGGATATGCAGGGAGTGGGTCCAAAGAATCTGATTCTTCCTAGCTACCACTCCATAACTTGTAAACATTAAGTCATTAATGATAGAGAAAATATTTCAGAACTCATTAATAGTGTCTTATATCTATCTCAGATATTTTATGCCCTTTTCTGTGGTGAAATCTGGCTAAAGATTACCACAAATTTAATGCTTTCTCTTTTGTGCTCTCTTATCTTCACTATATATGTGTACAGAGGGCTATTTTCATGAAATAGAAAAGAGGGTAGAAAGCTCAATCATGGATTAAGAACAGATGTTCGAGTTTGCTTCTTCGAGATCTCCTCTTGCAGAAGTGCATGATTTTCTGTCTTTGCCTCCTGCCCCCATGTTACCTCATTACCAACAGACAATGCATTTGGTATGGAACCTCCCATCTAATCTCCTATCAATTTTAAGATTTATATACTATTTCCATTTCTTCTTCTTCTTCTTCTTCTTCTTCTTCTTCTTCTTCTTCTTTTGCTTATTCAAATGTCTTTATTTCTGAAGGATGGAGAAGAGGGTAGTTATTACCTTCTAATGCAGCAAGAAAGGTTGAGCCTTGTGCAATTTTGGAATCAAAAAATGCTAGAGATTCCTAGTATTTCAGGTTTCTATTTTTTATTTTTTTCTAATTTTCTATATTTTCCATACACCCATCCTCTACTCTATTGTCCATGTATCGATGTTTCCAAGGTACGAAAATGGAAACAAACCGTAGTACTTGGATCATAATGAGGCCTTTGTCATAGTTTTTCAGGTTTCTATTTTGGAATCAAAAAATGCTAGAGATTCCTAGTATTTCAGGTTTCTATTTTTTATTTTTTTTTCTAATTTCCTATATTTTCGATACACCCATCCTCTACTCTATTGTCCATGTATCAATGTATCCAAGGTACGCAAATGGAAATAAACCATAGTACTTGGATCATAATGAGGCCCTGTCATAGTTTTGGTATTACCTTTGGCCAAATCAACATGTACATCCATACTTTCATTTTTCTTTCAACTTGAGGCTATGTTTAGATCTCGAAAAAATTGAAGGAAAATGCAAGGAAAAAAAAAAAAAAAGTATAATGAAGGAAAATAAAAAATAAATTTAAAGTCAATGAATTATTTTTATATGCAAGTTCAATTTTTATATATTTATTTAGATCTTACAAATATTAAATAATTTTAAAATGTATTCTTAAGAATTTTAATTATATTTGACTTTCTTTCTCATTTTTGATAGCAAAACCAAATATATATATATAAAAAAAAACCATTTTCTTTAATATTTTTTTTCTTTCTTTAATATTTTTGGGAACCAAATGTAGCCTTAAAATTAATAATGGATTACTTTTTACATGAGTTCAAGATGGATTTCCATGGAAAATGGTTTAATTATTTAATTTTTTTTTTCCAAGAATTGTTGTGATTGATTTGTCATGTTATCTTATAGATTTTAAGGGCCAACATGCTTTACCTCTCGCAAGGATCAAAAGAATCATGAAAGCAAACCGAAATGTTAAGGTTGGTAAAAGTATTCATGCTTTCTAATCTACAACATTTTTCTTTGTATAGTACTTAATATTTAATAGTCATAGATGGGCATGGTTTATTAATTGATTTTGTGATTGTTTTTTGTCCCTCTAAGCCTCTCTCTCATCACTAATAATAATAATAATAATAATAATAATAATAATAATAATAATTATTATTATTATTATTATTATTATTTTGTAAATGAGATGATATTACAATAGATAGTTGCAAATGGAACGACATCTCGTTGTATATTAGATTAGAAACAAGAACCTATGAAAATTGAAAATTTACCATTTTAGTTTTGCATTATTGATGACAATGTATATATAGAAAAGTTTGACATTAAGGTGGTATTTGTTTTTTAACTTAATTTTAAATGAAACTTAAAATTAAATAGTGTTTAATAGTGTTAAGTATTAAACTGTTTATTTTTTAAGATTATATTTCTATTAAATATTATAAAGTAAAGAAAAATCAACATATTACTTTTAATATTTAGAAAAAGTTATTTTGTAACAAATTTAATAAATAAATAATAAGTTAACAAAAAGTAAAAAATAAAAAACAAATGAACTAAAATCTAAATACAAATTATTTTTAGTAAAAAGTGAAAAAAAATTAAAAAACAACTAATTTTATTTTTTATTTTTTTGAAATATCACAAAAATTATGCCTATTATTGAACAAATTCAATTCAAACCAAGTCGAATCCAATGGTCAAATGTGGTATGTGTACCATTTTACCTATTTGCATCATTAGACATTATATGCTACTTATAATGAATTTTTATGGTATTTTAATATTTTTGTAAGTTTCTTATTCTGATTAAAAAACAAATCCAATAGATGATTAGTGCGGACAGTCAAATACTATTTGCCAAAGCAAGTGAATTGTTCATCCTAGAGCTCACACTTCGAGCATGGTTTCATGCGGAAGCCAACAAACGCCGAACTCTGCAACCATGTGATATAGGGAGAGCCATACGATGTTACCCAACTCTGCATTTCTTGACAAACATTGCTCCCGATGTGCATAAGGTTGGTTTTTCTTTATCTTTATCGTTGTGCTCTCTTGCATCAAATCATTACTAATAATAAAATAATAGAGTTTTCATTCAATATTAAAACCCCTTTTTGGAGTTAAATTCTCTTTGGAAACAAACTGGTGAAAATATTTCAGGAAGAGCACAGTGAAAATATTTCAGGAGGAGCAGGATTTGTTGTGGCAAATGACGAAGTACATTTTCCTGCAGCAAACCATGTGAGTGTTACAACTCATAGTTTTATTTAATAAATATAATTAAACATCCCTCAATTCCAATATCTAATTGTGTAGTTATTGAGGTGTAATTTTTCTTTTCTTTTCTTTTCTTTTCTTTTTTTCATCAGGAATTAATAATGTGGAATCATGAAATTCCTTGTTCTGTTCAGCTGCCACCTATTGCTTCTTCAGAAATGGTGAACAAAAATGCTCCCAAGGTAATATTTTGAACTTATGCGAAACCGATCCATAGATATTACTATATGATATTGATATCTTATGACTTTAAGGTATTATTCCATTTTATGTTTAAGCTTGTAGTGTTAAATGAAAGCCTCTTGTTTTCTTTTGCAGCGAGGAAAATGTGATGGAGGCATGTGAAAGCTCTTGATGGTTTGGAAAAAGCGTCATCTTATGTTTTGTGGAATAACATGCATCTATACCTATGTGTTAGTAGTGCCTTTTTTTTTGTTTTTGTTTTTGTTTTTTTTTTTTGTTGGAGACATTGCGGAAGCTATTTTATTATGAAATAAACAAGAGCTTTTGTCACAATAGCTAATGAGCCACTGGCAGTCATGGGTTTTTTTGGGTTTTAAGTTGCTTTGGAGTTTTACATTTATAGGAGTGATAATAATTTGCTTTGATAAGCAAATGGATGAATGGAGTGGGCTTCATTTTAGTCTCTGGGCCACGTATAGGAATGGTCACACAAGCCATCCTAAGCTTTGGGTCTCTAGGGTACATGCAAAAACTATCATAGGCTTTTCTAGATCTACACAATGGAAGAATGATGATATATTAAAACTAAGATCTAGAGAGTAGAAACGATATCTACAATCTGAATGTTCCCATATCAATTCCATTTGATGAAGAAACAGGATATCAAAGACCAAAAGGCTCTTTTTCCTAGATCTTAACACACAAGGAAGGTGAGTTCCTCTCTAAAGGATTTGGAGGTTAGAGTTTCTCTCACTGGAGGGTTGAATAGAAGAAGTGTAAAACCTTAAATCTCTAAGAAGGTTTATATAGGCTTCCTTGTGAACTTTAGTGATATGAGTCATCTTGGACTTGGGTCACTTAACCTAGTCTATTAATTTTAGGCTCCAATTAATTAATTAGTCTAATCCAAAAAGATCACTCATAAGCTTTTATGCAATCTTGTACGTTAACCAAAATTCTCTTATACGCACATATTAATAAATAACATAATATTCTTAAAATAATGTGTCATCAAGAAATATGAGTTCGAGTAAAGACCATTGAGACCTATAGCAAAATATTAATTCGCTTAGAATCTAATTTTGAAGTTGACTCAACATCCCACTATAAAAAGTCAACTACACTTTGATACTATGATATTAAAATCAGATACTAAACTTGGGTCTATGACCTAGTATTCATTGTATGCAAACTCCTTATGAACTATTGTTTGTAATCTAATGAGGTAGATGCTATCAATTTCTTAAGATTACCTCTACCATCCTTAAGTCTTAGATCTTCCTATTATGTGATCAACTAACAAATTCTTGCTCTCCAATCGCATATGTCAAATTTCACTTAAGGAATTACTTCAGCCATAGATTTCCTAAGCACGAATTCTTAGGATCACTCGAGGGGATACTTTGTCTCAAACCCATGAGATATCATGGTGCTTATCTTGAGTACACTTATTGTCACCTACCTCAATTAATAGTGACTCAAACCATAAGGAATATTTGACCACCTATAGGTTGAACTCATTGAAGACCTTAGCACTAGCTTGGTATTCTCTCAAGGTTGAGGGCCCATATAACATAGTAGTTTGGTGAAGACATGATTACCTGATAGCCAATGTTATGACTTACCATGGGTTTTGTCCAATATATAACCATGCACATTAGTGTATTTACTATGAGAACCCTTTCCCAATAACCAAGACAAGTTATACCTCCAATTAGGAGGTAATGCATTACATCCTCAAATAGATTGCCTAATTCTCATAAACCAGTTGTAAACAACTCATCTACTTGCAAGAAACCCATAACATGGATATTCGATGTAATTCATAATGCTCAAAAGTCATGTATAATGCAAGTGATGTAAGGCTTGAATGTTGAGAAAGTACAATGCATGAATAGGATAGATAAATGGGAAGCTAGAATCATATTATAAATAATAAAAACCATTTATTGTTATATCATGTCGTACTTCTAAGGGATCTATCCTAACATCTAGTTCATTTAGAATAAACACGACTATTTTATTTTATTTTGTAAAATAAAATAATATTGAATGAGCTACTTATTGCTTTTGTTTAGCTAGACACTCTAGCATCTTTCTTACAAATAAAATGAAATTCTTAGGACAATTATCAAAACTATTACAAGAGAACTCAATATATTTAAATTAATTTGTTTTAGCAATAGCATTTGCTAGCCTATTTGCTTACATATAATTACAAACATAACCCTAAAAAGCCATTAAAATTGTTTTAATATTTTTTATAAACATGGAAATACTATTAGAAGATGCATTACCACTCTTCAATAATTTTATCAAAATTGTAGAATGTACTTCAATTTCGATTGAATTAAGACACTTGCTATGGAGTGAAAAGAATATTTTCATCCCTTACAACTCTTCTCATAACAATAAAAGTAGTTTGTAGATCTTTTACACTTAGAAAGGTCATGTAACCTTGTCTATCTCTAATTACCTATACGTTTAACAACAGTATTGGAATTTTTAGATGCATCAAAATTTAACTTCCAATTAAATAAACTAGGAGGATATCATCTTACCCAACATTCATCTACCATGTATACTTTATTAAGCCCTTTAAAAGGATGGTTTTCATTATAAGCCTAACATTGCAATCATAAAGGTTAATATGATTCTTATAATTTGCATTTAAATCATTTTAAAAAGGATTTGCAACTTTTCCTTGAAACAATAAATGATTTTTATGATTCTAAATGTTCTACACAAGAACCAAAATTGTTTTTGTAAGTTTTTAAATACTCCATAGATGGTAAAATGATCATCATGAATATAAAACAATTAACCAATCTAACAAAACCACCTTTAGAAGAAAGAGGTGAATGTTAATTATATTTAATTTTATACCAAACAATCTAAAACAAAGGAGAGGTCTTTAAATATCATTGATATTTACATCCGCTTGATTAAAAAGGAGCATTTAGTAGGGATAATCATACTACTAAAGAAAACAGAAGGCTTAATTAATAGTTCTAAATAACACTACAAAGAAAAAAAATGAGACAATGATAAGGAAAACAAATCATCTTTGTTAACGATGATTGTTTTAAAAAGAGTCATCTTTCTGGCCGTCATCAATGGTCATTTGTTGGCTATTGTTTCAAGTCATTTTTTATTAATGATGTTTATTCTTTCGGTCATCTTTTGTTAATAATGCCCTTTTTTAATTATCATTATTTTATTTGTTAACTGTTTATTTTGGTAATCTTTTCTTAATAATGTATATTTCTTCCTATCATCTACTCTAACCATTTTTTCCTCAATCATTATAATTATAAAATGACTATTTCGAAAATGGTCATCTATACTTGTGTTTGCATTGCTATTGGAGACCTATTATAATGCTACTTCAGACTTGTTTTCAATTGTGATAGATCACTCATCTTTTTAATTTAACTAAATATGATATGATGATGAGAGGAAAAAACAATTATTGAACATTGAAAAACTTCAAAACAAACAAAACATATATATGAGTAATTAATAATAAATTTACAAAATTTGTAGCCCATGGTTTGCAATTATAGTATTTTGAACATGTACAAAGCATATCGATATACAAAAAAAAAAAATTAAAGTATTGATCTATAAAGAAAATTAAAAAAATCTCTTGTAGCCCATGATTTTTGTTGATAAAATAACCTACTCTACACATCATATGAAACATGTGACTTTCAATGACACCAAGAATTTGCCAGGTAATTCTTTACATTATCAAGGAAGTAGTGAAATTTAAAACAATAATAAAGGAAAAAATAGCATTATAAATGATATAAAAGTAAGAAATTAATAGAAAACTCACCAAGTTTTCTGCAACGAGGATAAAACTTTCATTACAATCTTCAATCTGTTATAGATAACAATTTAACACATAGATTAAAGTTTTATTTTTCAATTGTTCAATACAATTTTATCATTTCAATTCACAAATCTACATCATAAAGTTTGCATTGTTTTAAATATAATTAATGTAACCAATTACCTTCCAAGGTTGCACCCTTAGCCCTAAGCATATATTGAATTCAAGTAAGACAAGTACAATCATTTAACGAAAAGAAAAAGAAAAAGAAAAATGAAAATCTAGAAGGTGTTCACATCAAATCAAGTTATCAATAAATAAATAATATAAATGTGAGAAATTAAAAGGCTTAATTAACATACCTCCTGAAGGTGTACCATTATTAAGTATCAATTCAGTTACAAATGATACCTATTGAGATCTTGTTTGATCAATCTCTCCTTAAGAATATGTTTGATGACCTTTAAAATATCAAAAATAAAATAAAATTGTCATTTCAATTATTTAATATGAATTTAAAAAAAAAATCATAATTTTCATTAGGCACAAACTTTTGATATAATAAGGGTTGGATCATTAATAATTTCCTTCATGTATCTCATGACAAAGTACTTGCATTCTACAATACCTTGCCTTGGACACTAGCATAAGTATAATAATATGTTATTTAAATTGCATTTACCTAATCATGAATGTGTTAAAAAAAAAACAAAAAAAAAAAAATCTAACTTACTAGCACAAGTCTCCCATCAAGTTCCCTTTTAGTTGGTTTTTTCCATTGAGGTGCATAGATTTTAAGTCCCTTACATTAACAAAAATTAATATTTTTAGAATTTTGTAAATTGTATTTATGTATGGAAAGAAATAAACCTACTTAGTAATAATCTCCTTGAGATCTTCACATGGTTCTTGCATTAGTGGGTCTAGGTAGTATGAAGTTATTTTTTTTTGGGTTCAACAACTACCAAGATCCAATGGAACCTTTAACATTACAAACATAGAAGTTAAAGCCAATAAGAAAAATATAATATTGCCATAATCCCCACAACATTGATATATTGAAGAACTTACTCTGGATTTTATGAGATAACAATATAATAAGATTGCTTTGGTCTTATCAATATGTTTGCAATAAGTTGTGATTTATTTTCATTTTGGTATGATTTTGATCTAGCTTTGGAGATTGTTGTAGGATTGACAAAAACAATACGCTCTCTTGTTCTTGAAGTTACCAACTGTCTATATAAGCTCCTAATGAAACACAACACAATATATATGAAGAAAAAAGATTGGAATTTTTCAATAAATAAAAGAAAGTAAATGTAAAAGCCTCTTACGTACCACATATAGAATGAGATGCAATTTGTACTCAATTCTTGAAATGATACCACACTCTCCATGTCTTCTCTCATTATGGTCTTAAACCTTATCCCAAAAAGCTTTATGGGGAAGTGTACCTCAATTGTGTTACCATCCTTTAACACAAGTGAGACTAGTAAAGCAAAATATTTTATATCTTATGGGTTTTCAAGATACGATTTCATGAAACTTTTTACAACTCTCTTCTTTTTATTCTCTTTCATTATATCCTACGAAATAATGGAACAAGATAAAAATAATACTAGTTAAAAAAATAATAAATACATACTTGGCCAAATATCATGAGATGAGTTGACCATTGTACATGGTAGCCAATTGCCTCCCAAACACTATTCATTTGTCCAGGAATTGGGAAAGAAAGTGGGGCATTAGGTTGACAAGGATAATTCAAAGCCACCACATGCTTAAAATCTCCATCTTTAATAATGTCTTAATAACAACAATGTTTTCTTTGGAACCCACTTCTAAATTGCATTTTCATGACTGGAAAAGGAAAAAAAAAATCATTCAATTAATAATATACACAAGTTTATTAATAAAGAAAATGTATACTCAACAACAACATCATATTTTCTTAACATAATAAATAATGTATACCATACCATAATAGGTGCTTTCTTTTGTGGTGATGTCACCTCAACAACAACATTTGCAATTTGTTTTCCCATAACTTTTGTAATAAGATTTAATACGCATCGAATGTTAGAGCTGCAAATATCATAATGGGGTGTGGGAGGGTGTTGTTGGGGTCTCATCTCTATCTTAGGTCCCATTATGGTTGCCTTCTCTTTTGACTCATTCATCTCATTGTTAGTGAGACTTATCGGACAATAAAAATAGCTTCAATGTGTTGCATGTTGCCCTCTGGCCCTAAATTCACCAAAATGTTTAGGTGTACCTAATACCAATGTTTTCAGAACAAGATCGGTGATCGAACCGGAAAAATTACCGGTTCACGGTTCACCGGTCGGACCGACGGTCGAACCGCTATTGAACCGGTGATGTAATAAATATATAATTTATATATTATATAAAATTAAAAATAATTATAAAAATTAAAAATATATAAAATTATAAATTTTAATAATGTTTGATTTTTATATTTGGTATATTAAATTAAATGATAAAGTTTAATATTTTAAATTTTATTAAATAGAAAAATGTAATATTTAAGAATGAAGATATATTTAAGATGAAAAAAATTATATATTTAATTTTATCTTTTTGTCTTTGTATTTTATTGTTTTAAAATTATTCTATTAATTAATTTATATTATTTTTTATAATTGTTATAAAAATAAACAGGAATTTAAATATTTACATTTCTTTAAAGATTTTATATGATAACAATTTGAAATAAAAACATTAATGTTAAGTCTTATTATATATATATATATATATATTTAACAACATTGCAATGATATGATATGGTTCATGCGTCCAGCCCTCAAAGAGGCAATCCTATTCCCAGTCCCACATCGGAAGCACATGAATTCCATGTGCTTCAAGTGCTCTATAAATACCTTGCAAGTTGCAACATGCAAACCAAGCTAAACAAGCCAACAAATTGGGCTTGAAAGCCATGGCCCAAGGGGCATGTTAATAAGCTAATGTTTTATTTGTTTGGGCCCAGTTGTTTAAACTAGTTATGGGCTTATAATTAATTTAAGTTTAAAAAGTTATGGGTGTGGAATGGGCTCAATGGATAATGGGCCTTTTAATATTAAACAAATTTTTGTAGAATATAAAAAAAAAAAGACTTGGCCGGTTCGTGAAAAACCGGACGGTTTGTCCGGTTCGGTGGTTCGACCGGTGGTTTGAATAGTTCAATGCCAGTTCGACCACAAAACGGTTCATTGAGACGAATCGAACCGGAAAGTTGACCGGTCGACGGTTCGACCGGTCAGACCGGCCGGTCCGGTCCGGTTTTTAAAACATTGCCTAATACTCACATCATTAATCTTCTTTTTCCTTCTCGAGTTAGAATACTCGTAGGTGGAAATGTCCATATCATACAAAAATAAATATTATTATATATAAAATGAGATGTCAATTTAAAAAATATCTTATATTATTTTATGTTAATTTTTCCAAAACAATTTTTGATAAGGATGCAATTGCTTGAAATTCAATAATCTCAAGATACACTCAAATTATTATTATAAAATTAATAATTTTATATAATAAATTTAATCTACAACAATAATTAATTGTTTTTATATATTATGTATAAATAATAATATTATAAAAGTATTAATTACATTAACTATTAATCTTTCTTTTCTTTCTCAAGTTAGAATTCTTGGAGGTGAAAATGTCCATATCATATAAAAATAAATATCATTATATATAAAATTAGATGTCAATTAAAAAATATTTTATATTATTTTATCTTAAATTTTTCTAAATTAAACATATTATATTTAAGTTGTTAGAGAATCTGAACCAAAAGTATAAATTTTTTGTTAAATTAAATTACTTTTTATTTTGTACTTAATTAATCTAAATTCATTTTCAAGATAAAATGAATTAATTAAGTTGTTGGGATGTTTGGTTTGAACAATTGACTAATTTTATGGTTTTTCACATTTAAGGATCATAAGGAATAAGGGTGTCCTATGGAAATGTCTAACTTGTATCAAACCAACAAACTCAAGATAATGAAGGATAATCATAAAGATGAATTATCCAGTGTTGAAAGAAGACATTCATCATGAGGATTTAAATCTTTGAACCAATGTTTTCATAATATATAAAATAATAAAATATATATTTATTATTTTATTATTTTTTAATTTTCATAATATAATATGTTTTCATAATAAAGATGAATTTCTCAGAAGAATTTATTAATTTTTAAATTTTTTATTATATAAAAAATAATAAAAATATATTTATGACGTCATCGGTTTGATAGCGGTTCTGAGAAATCAATCTTCCCACGACCACATAATTTGCTGCATTATCAATGACTATATGAACTACATTGAGTGGACCAACCCATTCAATCACCTCATCAAATAACTGAAACAAATTAGTTGCATCCTTGACAATGTCCGAAGCATCAACGGATTTCATAAACAATATTCCTTCAGGACAATACACAAAGAAGTTGATGAGTGTTCTTTGTCTATTATCTGTCCAACCATTACCCATTATTGTACACCCAACTTTTACCCAAATTGCATGATAAGAGTCCATAAGTAACTGAACTTCCTTCTTGGCATCCTTTAAAAGATTAACTCGTAGTTGATGGTAATTTGGACCCTTATATCCAGGACCAATTGCAGATATAGCATCCAACATTGGCTTGAAGTAAAAGGAATTCACAACATTAATAGGAATGCATGCATCATAAAAGAATCTCCCAACCCCCATATCCGCTCTCCAAATAGCTTATTTCCCAGCTAGTACACTTCTCATGGAAGGTTGAGCTCCTTAAGTATTTCTTGGTGCAAAATACTTATCCACTGTTGATTTTTTCTTTTTTCCACTATTAGCTGCCATAGGACTTTGCATTTCTTGAACCTCTTCTTCACCTTCTGCCATATCCCTTTCAAATTGTGACACATTAGGACCATAAGGATTTCTACATTCATATGCTTCTTGGGTTGCTTTCTTAGAATTCACAAACTCTTGCAAAGAATTTTCCATTCGAAATCTTACATCTGGAGGAACCGATTTACATGGACCAATATCTCCTTTCACTCCAACAAGATGTTGTTTCATTCTATGAATACCCCCACCTTTTGTAATCTTTTTACAATACAAAAAAAATAAGAGCTTTCCTTCCATTTGCATATCTTTCTTCAGAAACATGCTCCCATCCAGGATCGGTCATACTTCTAGTTGATTGAGAATTGGTAGTTGAATCTTGACTAGATGATGGAGTCAAGTTTGATTCCATTTTTTATTTCTCTATCAAATTACAAACAAAAATCTCACATTAATGTAGAGAATGGAAGTCATCAATAGTTTAATGATTTATAATCAAGTCATCAACAATTTATAACAATCACATATCAATGGGTAAATTTATCTAAAGGAATAATGGTCATTATAACAAGCATGTTTTGATCCAATTATAAATTTATCTAAATTCTAAAGTAATTTTGTAGAGATATATTGATGGGGTACAAGGAGCAATCCATGAGAATCACGTGCCTGGGCATTCATTAAAGTCTGAAATAGTAGTGAAATCACATGCCACTATGAATGGATGAATCTCACCATTCAATTGTCCTATACTCCTATGCTTTCTAACATTTGGATAGCGACTCCTCTTTATTTCTTCCTGGCTCAGGTCTCAACTACCCCCACCATTCCTCTGTTCAACGTTCATCCCATTCAATTTCAATTTTCAACCCACTTTAACAAATGTACATATGATTTCCGCTTAGTATCAAAGCCATATAATTCAGCACCCCTCAAACTCCTAGCTAGTCACTCCATGCTTTCATTTTGGCTTCACACAGAGACTTTAAGAACAACAATTAAAATTATAGACACACACACACCTATTTTTACTTATCAATGCATTATTTAGTAAGAGGTTTAAGGCTAATTAACCATGCAAGGACACATGGCTAGACCTGGAATAGTAAGGGGAAGTGACTGTGGATGAATTGAAGGTGGCTTTGGGTATAAAAGCCAAAAAGGCCAAAGGGAAAACTCACTGGGCAAACTCCAACGTCGGGGCAAGCTACCAGCTGGGAGAGAGGGGGGGGGGGGGAAAGAGAGAGCTTTCCAATGCTGGCGATACCTGTGTGGGTGTCATGGGCCGCCGGTGGGACCTGTGTGGGTGTCGTAGGTCATTGGCGGGATCTATCTTGGTGTCGTGGTAGGGACGCGTCGACGGTGGGTGGAGGAAAGGGGGGGGAGCTACCAGTGTGGGTGTCGTGGGCCGTCGGTGGGATCTATCTTGGTGTCGCGACTGGGAAGCATCGACGGTGGGCGGAGGAGGAAGGGTTGGAGTTTGGATGTTGCAGCCTACAGATTTTGAGATTTTCATTTTGTTATATAGGACTCCAAAACGGCGTCGTTTTGATGCCAGAAGCATAAAAAAAACGTCATTTTGATGTTGTTTTAAAAAAAAAATTAAAATCAATTGAACTAGCCGGTTCGTCCGGTTCACCGGTTGGACCTCCAGTTCAAGTGGTCTAACCCCGATTCGATCCCCATCAGGTCCAAATGGCCGGACTGGACCGAAATGGTGACCGACCGGTGGTCGGACCGGCCAATCTAGTCTGGTTTTTAAAACATTACTTTGAACTACTTGAGATTGCTAGTAACAATTTAACTGTCAAGGTTTTCAACCTTTTTTTTTCTTGATATTAGGAGTTTTATATAATTAAAAACTAGAAGCCAAGAACAAATATCATATCATCATCAAGTTATATCAAAATCATGAATCTCATACTAGCAAATGGTGATCAAGGGAATGATGTAAAAAATATTCCTCAATTATGTCAACAACATAAATAAAAATCTATAAAATAAAGAACAACGTACCATTCCCCCATTTCTCTAGCAACCAAAAACCTAATATGAAATTTTAGAAAGCTAAGAAAAATCAAACCTACAAGTTCTTAGCAACCAAAAATGGAAATTGAAACCAAACAATGGAAAGTAATAAATAAAAATCTAAAGAAGAAAAAAACATTGAAAATTTAGACCAAGAAAGAAAGGTTATTGATCACCTATTTCTTTTGGTATAAGCTTGTCGGAGTAAGTGGACAAGGTCACCAATGTCGAGAGTTCTAACGTAAACAAACTATAGTTTCATCTCACCACCACGTTGAGAGCATTTCTTTAGGGAAATAAAACATTTTCATATAATTTTATATTTTTATAAAAGGATAAGATGACCTTTCAAAAGATGTCTATTTAAAAGAGTTAACTTCCCCTTAAAAATAGGTATTGTATTTACAAAGTCACTATTTATCTTATTAATTTAAAGATAATGATGTTGGTGAGAGAATGTATCCAAGGAAAATAAAACATTTTCATAGAATATATATATATATATATATAAGGATAAGATGAGAAAAAAAAATTAAGGCCTATTTGGCAACTGTTTTCGAAAACAATTCGGAAAATAGTTTTTGAGAATATTATTTGAAGATTGTTCTTTGATGCTTTGTAGAACAAAAGTTTATTTGGAAACCTAAAATGTTTTTAACCTATTTTTAAATATGTTTTAAAAATAATTTTTATGTATAGTCTTTTATTTTTAATCATGTTACAGGTTTGTATAATTATTTTTTAAAACAACCTTTAGAAAACAAGTGAAAATAACTAAAAAAAATTGTTTAAAAACACTCTATTTTATGTTTTTAAGAATAAAAAATCAAAAACAATTTTTAGTTGTCAAATGTGTTTTCTTGCCTTTTTGTTTTGGAGAACAAAAATTGTTCTTAAAAACAGTTGTCAAATAGACCCTTAATTTCTTTTGGATATTTTACCTAGATAAGATCAAAGAAACACATCAAAAAGATAGAAACATAACCAAACTAAAAAGTGAATACTCACAAAACAAAGAATTTACATGTTTCAACATTTAAGAACACCTACATCCAACAAAAAAGAAACTATGAAAGCCCAATAATTAATAAGATAAAACCCTAATGTCTCCTTTATAAGAAAATGAGCCTTTCTCATGTTTTCTTAGCAACTAAATGAGAGTACTTTTCAATTACTTTCACTCTAGAATTCTGTCTTGTTCTAATAATTGTTAATCATTCTTGATGATGATGTGATGATCTTACAATCAGTAATTCACGCCCAAAATATTCTTGAATTCATATTTTAAAATTGAATAATAAATCATAACTAGCTCATTGACATTAGTAGGAAAAAACATGCATATGCACTTAAAGTTTTGATGAATGTGTTTAAATGGAATTGAGTCACTTTAAGCTCATCTTTAAACCCTTTCATTTGCATTATATATTTGCTTTTAAATGTGCTAGGCTCAACTAGGTGCATTTTAGGCTCCCACATGCCACCATGCTCAAATAGACATTCTCAACCTTAAATGTTCTTACTAAACAAAAAATTAAAAAAAAAAAAAAAACCTACCTTGTGCTAATTGAATTGATTCAAAGAAAATATTTCTCAACAATCCTCTCCACCTTTGTTGTAGAATTTACGACTAGCAACTTTTTCCTTTTTTCATTTCCCAAATCAACAACCTATTACTTGAACTAAGTTTAAGAAATGCTTGTAACTGATTCGTAAGACATTTGTGATCTTATTTTTTGGATTCCCAAGAGTTGATATTTTCTCTATGTGTAACAATTTTTCGTTATGTTTCAAGTAAAATGAAGACTCATATTAATGTGTTTTATCCTCTCATGATACATTTAGTTTTTGGACAAATGAATTGGAGTTTAACTATCACAAAATATTATCCTCGGCCCTTGCTTTAAACAAATTCACCAATCAAACCTTACAACCATATTGCTTCCTCCACAACTTTAGTCAATATAATATGCTCAGCTTTTATGCTTGAAAGGGTTATCATATGTTGCAATAATGCCTTCTACCTAATAATATATCTCTCTAGATGAAAAATATGTTCTATTAGTAACTTGCTATTGTCAAGTCTCTTATGTAAAGGGAGTTCACATAGCCATTAACATGTTGACTTATCTTATAACCTTCTTTTATCTATGTCTCTTACATAAAGAGAGTTCACATAGCCATTAACATATTGTATTCCACTTTTTTTTTCTTCCATAAACTAACATCGACAATATCTTTTAAATACCTTAGTGCTCACTTAACAACATTTCAAAACTTTTTCCTTATATTTTCTATTTACCTACTAATCACACCATAGCATGGCATAAATTACGTTTTGTGCACACCATAGAATATATGGTACTCTCAACTACACTAGTATAAGGTACAATAGCCATATAATCCTTTTCTTCCTTTGTCCTCAGTGCTTAAGTTTGAGATAGATTTAAATATTATGACATTGGTGTCTTCACTAGCTTTACCATAGACATCCTAAATGTACCAAGAGTCTTCCTAGCAATAGCTTTATTCAAACATGAATATCTATCTTCTTAACTTCTAGTCATTTTAATCAATATATATAACCTTCTTGGTTCATGACCGAAATTATTTTTAACTCTCTCTCCATTATGTAAGTTTACTAAAGCCTAATTAAAAAGCAATCTTGGTTAAGAAAAATTAGAGAAAAGAATACCATGGCTTATAGTATTCTGAGTTATCATTCTAGGGAACTAGAAAACTTAACTAATCTTGTTTAGATCAAATCAAGTAATAAACTTAAATGAAAATTTATTGGATTGTAAATTGGATTTGATTTTTAATTGAGAAAACAACGACAAATAAGTTTGGATATTTTCACAAATCTTGTTTCAAAACTAGGATTGAGGTATAATGAGTACTAATTAAATAATTGTTGGTTTTTTCAAGGTTGAATCACTGATATGGATCATTCACATCTGGAACAATGCTTTAAAATATAAAGTTCATTCTTTAACAATCATTCAACAAATAATTTGATAAAAGGTTTTAATCTTTGTGACATTTAAGACTTGACATTCATTTGGTAGATTCTCCTTAATTGTCAATCACATAAGATCACCCTAGGTCAATCATTGATCATAATCCTTTATGCATCAATGGACTTCTAGAATGTATTTTATGTATCTCCAATAGGGACAAACTAATAAAGAATTTAAATTGCATATAAAAATTAAAGATTAATAACCTACTACCATTGAAAGATATCATCTTTTCTTATTATCTTTGTCTCTCGTATCATTTGTCTTCATTGATACATATCTAGTGAGACGATGTAGCCAATCATGTTTAGATTAACACTATACATTAAATTAAATTGAACTACTAAATATTTTATTCAAACTCTAATGATTACAAAAATTGTTTACATATGTGTCATCTCTCTTCTCTCTCTCATGTTAGAATAGAGCCCTTTAAGGCATGACATGATGTAACAAATTTGAAATTCATTATTCATTTAATGATATTCTAGTTTCATATTTATCTATCCTTATTCCATGCATTATACTTTATGAGCATTCTCACCTAGCATCTCTTGCATTGCACATGACTTGGGTGTATTAAGAGTTGCACAAAATATCTAAATCATGAGTTCCTTAAAAGTAGCTTATTTGTTCAAAATCGTTTCATGGACTTAGGCAATCCATTTGATGTTATAGTACACTACCTCTTAATTGGAGGAATGTAGTCTTGGCCATCAAGATGGGATTCCCATGGTGAGTGCACTAGTCTGCACGGTTACACATTGGATAAGATGGTAGGATATAACAAATTTAGAATTCATTATTCATTTAATAATATTCTAGTTTTACTTTTATTTATCCTTATTCCATGCATTATACTTTATTAGCATTCTTGCCTAGCATCTCTTATATCATATATAACTTGGGTGCATTAGAAGTTGCATGAAAGATCCAAGTCATGAGTTCCTTGCAAGTAGATAATTTGTTCACAACTGTTTCATGGACCTAGGCAATCCAATTGAGGTTATAGTACCACCTCCTAATTGGAGGAATGACTAGTCTTAGCCATCGAGATGGGGTTCCCATGGTGAGTGCACTAGTGCGTATGGTTGCACATTGGACAGGACCTATGGTGAGTCATGATGTAAGGCTATTGGGTAGTCATGACTTCACCAAAATACTACATTGTATTGTCTCTCAACCTTGAGAGAATATTGAACTTGTATAGAAGTTACTAATGACTTTAACTTATAGGTGAGATCCTAAAATGATCATATATTCCTTCTAGATTGGGCCACTATTAATGGAATCCAGTTGTAGTTGGTATTCTTCATAGAGACACCATGATTTTTCATAGACTTCATGACAGTGTGTCCCCTTAGGTTATGCTAAGGAGGTGTGATCATGAAATCTATGGCACCTCAATTATTTCTTTAATAGAATTTGACATATGCTCTTAGTGAGCTAGAGGATATCATTTGATCGAATAATAAAATGACTCAAGGATGGTAGAGGTTATCTTGATAGGTTGATAGTTTTCACCTTGTTAGATTATGAATACTAGTTCATGAGGAGACTATATATAGTTGATAGCAAGTCATAGACCCAAGCACTTAGTATCTCATTATAATATACATTGTTGGGAACCTTGGATTACTTCGTTCTTATGCCCTGTATCTATGCTCTTTAGATATAACACAATAGAAAATAATGGCTTTAAAATCATTTTAGAATAAAGATCTAAAGATTTGAAACTCATACTTGTGATTTGGATGTTCCCAGATCAAAATTCATCTGTTGAAAAACATGTCCGAAAAATTTGGAGGTTTCATACTCCCAAGATCTTCCGCCCAATGACTCGAATCATGATCTTAGCATTCCAAAGTGTGGGTAATGGAAATGAGGAAGTTTTGACTCTCTCTTTCTCTCTGGGGGTAGAAGACGACTAACTGAAAGTAATTAGAAAACCCTAATCCATAAAAAAGTATTTACAGGGTTGCTTATTGACTTAACTAACTTAAACCCATCAAAGCTTGGGTCACTTAATCTAGCATAAAACGGGTTCTAATTGATTAATTAATCATATAGGGGTCATCTATTTAATCAATTAGCTCAATCCAAAGAACTTGTTCATTATCCCCTGTGTAACCTTACATAATTACCAAAATGCCCTTATACACAAGAATGAACCTAAAGTCAATACAACCCTCATAAATTGTTCCATTATGGTATATGAGCTCAAATCGGGGACCACTAGGACCCATAGGAGTACTAGCTCTCTCAAAATCTAATTTTGAAGTTGATTCAACATTCCACTAAAGAGAATCAACTACACTCCAGTATCCTATGTAAATAACAACAAGACAAAGTTCGAGTTTGTGACCTACTATCCATTGCATACAAACTCCCCATGAATTGGTGTCTATAATCTAACAAGGTAGTATTATCACCTATCAATATTACCTCTCAAATCCTTGAGTTACAGATCCTACTTATTATGCTATCAACTGACATACTCTAACTCCAAAGACCATAAGTAAAATTCTACTAAAGGAATTACTATGACTACATATTTCATGATCACATGCCCTTTAGATCACCCAAGAGAACACATTGTCTCAATCTCATAAGATATCATAGTGTTTCTATTAAGAATTCCTATTGCCACCAACCTCCATCAACATTAACCCAATCTATAGAGATATATGACCATTTTAGGGTTTCATCCATAGGTCAAAGCCTCCTGTTGATCTTGGTATAGGATTAATATCATCTCAAGTTTGAGAGTCCATGCAATATAGTAGCTTGGTGAATTTTGATAATTGATAACCTTGTGACATGATTCACCGTAGGTCCTATCCAATGTGCATCACATACACTAGTGTACTCACCATGGGAAACCCATCCCGATGGCCAAGACAAGTCATCCCTCCGATTAGAAGGTGGTGCACTTCAGTTTGTACTAGATTGCCCAAATCCATGAAGTGACTATGGAGAATTTATCTACTTACGAGGAACCCATGACTTGTATCTTCTATGAAATTCCTAGTGCACACAAGTCATGTACAATGTAAGAGACATGGTTTCAATACTCAAATCAATGTCAATACACCAAAAATGATAGCAAGAAGACAGTTAAGTCTAACTTTGTTACATCATGTCTTGATTTTAAGAGCTCAATCCCAACATACATAACATACTAGAGTATAGTGGACTCTTTATAATGAGATGCTGAGTCAACTTCAAAACTAGATTATGAAGAAGTTATTATTATCCTATGGGTCCCAGTGGTCTTTGCTCAAGCTTATATTCCTTGATGGCATAGCTTATGAAGGTTGGATTGGTTTTTAGTTCACTTGTGTGCATAAGGGTGTTTTCATAACTACATAAGGTTCTACAAGGGTATATGACCAGTATCCTTAGACTAGGTTAATTGATTATTGGAGCTCAATTGAGTTAATAAATTAATTAGCAATCTTTGTGGGCTAGATTAAGTAACCTAAGCCCAAGGTGGGTCAAGTCACTTAAGCCAAGTAAGAAACCTATAAATACCCATGTTAGGGTTTAGGATTTTATTCTTATCATTCTCTCTCTTCAATCTAGAGAGAAAACCCTAGCCTCCAACCTAGAAATCTCAACTATCTCTATGCCTAAACTGAATGAGTCATCAAGTGGAAGATCATGCATTATGAGATCATCTACAATATTGGAGTAATCTACATCAACAAGAATTGATTTTGGATGATCATCCAAATCACATATATGACACTAATCTTTAGATTTTGGTTATTATTATTGTTTTTGAATACCAAGTTGTTCATTGTACTTAGATCTAGAAAGCCTATGATAGATTTCATGCACCCTAATGATCTAGGGCTTAGGAACAAAGTAATTCAAGATTCCATACAATTGGTATCAAAGCCATAGGTTAGGCTCTTGTATGTTAGATCCATTCTAGGTTATGCTCACATTTGTTTTGTAGGGTTAATTTTATTCATCCCATGGCCCAAATGAATGAATGAATGAATATGTATGATTGTTAACATGATGCTCATGTTTATGATTGAATGAATAACTATTTCTTTCTCTATATTGGATTTTAAGCTCTATGGTTAGAAGCATAAGATTTTTATGTTTCTATGTAAAATTCATTTTTTTGCTCATAGATGGATTCTAAGCTTCATTTCATTGAAGCATAGGATTTTTCTATTGTAAAAATTGAATTTTTATTTTATTTATGATGACCTAAAAGTGGAGATTGAAGGTTTTAAGCATTCAAAAACATCCATGGTGTAAAAATTCATCCAAAAATGTGAATTTTTCGATAAAAAAATGGTAAAAAAAATGAAGGAGATGGTCTCGAGTGCATAGTTTCAAGTTGCAGTGCTCGAGTACTTAGATTAGTGTTGAAATTGAGCCTTAAAAAACATAACATGATGTAACAAATAGAGATTTATTTATAAATTTATTTATTTATATTTCTTAGTTTCTCTTTATTGTATCATTTGTATTAATTGATTATTTGAACATGAATACCCCACATCACTTGCATTGTATATGACTTGGATGCATTAAGAGTTGCATAGAAGATCTTAGTCATAGGTACCTTAGAGAGAGATGAGTAATTCATAGTTGGTTCATGGATTTAGGCAATCCACCTGAGATTGTAGTTACTACTTTCTAATTGGAGGAATGACTTGTCTTGGTTGTCGGGATGGTTTTCCTATGGTGAGTGCACTAATATATGTGATGCACACTGAATAGGACCTATGGTGAATCATGACATATGGCTATCAATTGTCATGTTTCACTAAGCTACTATACTACATGGACTCTCCAACTTCGAGATGATATTGAGTTTGTACCAAAGTCTATAGGAGGCTTTGACCTATAGGTGAGACCCTAAAGTAGTTATATATCTCAATGGATTGGGTCATTGTTGATGAAGGTTGGTGGTAATAGGTATTCTCAATAGAGGCACCATGATATCTCATGGGATTGAGATAATGTATCCCATTAGATGATCCAAATGACATGTGACCTAAAAGACTATGGTCATAGCATTTCCTTTAATGAAAATTTGATATATGCTCCTTAAAGTTAGAGTATGTCAATTGATCACATAATAAGTGAGATATGTAACTCAAGGATTGAGAGGTAATTTTCATAGGTGATAACACTACTTTGTTAAATTATAAACACTAGTTCATGGAGAGTCTACATGTAGTGGATATTACGTCACGAACCTGCACTTTGTCGCGTTGTTATTTACATAGGGTATTAGAGTGTGGTTGATTATCTATAATGGGATGTTGAATCAACTTCAAAAATAGATTATGGGGGAGTTAGTACTCTTATGGGTTCTAGTGGCCCCTACTTTGAGCTTATATACCATGTTGGCACGGGTATGAGGGTTAGATTAGCTCTAGGTTCACTCTTATACATAAAGGAATTTTGGTAATTAAGTAAGGTTACACAAGGGATAGTGGACAAGGTCTATAGATTCGGCTACTTGATTAATTAGATGTCCCTATGTGGTTAATTAATAAATTAAGACTCGTTTTTGGGCTATATCAAGTAACCTAAGCCCAAGTGGGCTTAAGTCACTTAAGCTTAGTAGGGGAACCTTAAAAAATACCCCCTTAAGGGTTAGGTTTTCCAAGGCTTTTGACTATCATCTTCTACTTTCTAGAGAAAGAAAGAGCCAAGGCATCCTCCATTCTAAAGTCTACTCTTTAGAGCACCAAGGTTGTGGTTTGAGTCATCAAACAAAAAATATTTGGAGTATAAGACTTCTAGATAATTTAGGCAACTTCTTTACCATATAGAATTGATTTGGGAATATCCAAATCACAGGTAAAGTTTTCTATAACATTGTTCATCTAGATCCTACTAATAAAAATTATATTTTTATGTTCTCGTTGTTAGGATCTAGAGCCCTATGGAGTTTTCATATACTTAACCTAAGCTTAGGATAATGAACAGAGAAATCCAGGGTTCACCAAAATGGTTATGGAGAATATTCTTTTTAGGTGTCCAATCTGCTTTTAAGTCTAGCGAGAGTTTGTTAGGATAAAACCCTTAAAAGTAAGACATTTTGTGATAAAGTTAAACTTGACCTTCAACTTGTTATCCACTTTTGCATTGATATTGATTTGAGCATTCAGACTCATATCAATTGAATTATACATGACTAAGGTACATTAGGAATTACATAGAAGACACAAGTCATAGGTTCCTTGCAAGATGATAAGTAGTTCATAGTCGGTTCATGGATTTAGGTAATCTAGTAGAGACTCTAGTGCATTAGCTCTTAATTAGAGGGATAGCTTGTCTTGGCCATTAAGATGAAGTTTCCTTGGTAAGTGCACTAATGTGTATAGTTACATATTAAACATGACCTATGGTGCATCATGACATAAGGCTATCAAGTTGTCATGATTCACTAAGTTATTATATTACATGGACTCAACCTTAAGAGGATATTGAGTTTGTGTTTAAATCAATTAGAGGCTTTAATCTATGGGTGAAACTTTAAAATGGTCATATATTTCCTATGGATTAGGTTATTATTGGTGGAAGCTAGTGGCAATGGGTATTCTCAATAGGCACTAAGATTTCTCATAGGATTGGGATAGCTTGTCCTTTTGGGTGATCTAAAGGACATATGATCATGAAATCTATGGTCGTAGTAATTCCTTAAATGGAATTTGACATATCCTCTTTATGAGGTAGAGTATGCCAATTGATTATATAATAGAAGGATGTATAACTCAAGGATTAAAGAGGTAATCTTGATAGGATGATAACAATACCTTCTTAATTTAGGAAGACTAGTTCATGGGGAGTTTGCAAGCAATGAATAGTATGTCATAGGCTCGATCTTTAGCTCGTAATAATTTCATAGGATATTAGAGTGTAGTTGACTTTTTTTTAGTGGAGTGTTGAGTCAACTTTAGAATTGGATTATAAGGAAGCTAGTATTTTCCTATGAGTCTAGTGGTTCTCGCTTAAACTCCTAATTCATAGTGACACACTTTATTTGAGGGATTTGGGTTTTAAATTCATTAGTGTACATAAAAGCATTTTGGTAAAAACGCAAGGTTGCACTATATCTTATGAATTGTCTTTGGACTATGCTAGTTAATTAATTAGAGCCCAATAGGGCTTATTAATTAAATAAGATCCAAGTGGATTAGATTAGGTGACCTAAGCCCAATTTGGGCTAAAGTCACTTAAGCTCACAAAAAACCCTATAAATACCCTCTTAAAGGTTAAGGTTTAGACTTTGCCTATCATCTTCCAGAGAGCCTTTAGAGAGAAACCCTAGATATCCTCTAGAGAAAAAAGCCCACACTTTTTTCATGCTTAGATCTATGTGAGGAGTGAACAATTGGAAAAGCATCGAGTAGACGAGCTCCATAATGTTCTCTAGATTTAATATTCATTATTGGTTTTTGATGTCATATATTTCCACTATGATAGATCTAGAGAAGCCTAAGGTAGAATGCATGCACCCTATGAGATCCTATGCTGGGGAATAGAGTAATCCATGATTCCTAGCATATAGAACTTTTCATTTTTGATATAAAAATTTCAATTTTTATCCATCTAGTAACCTTTGAGATGAATGTAAGTAATCCAAAACATCATAGCACATCCATGGTGGAGATTCCAATGGAAAAAATGTAAGTTTTCCAATAAAGAGACGGTTGGAAAAGAATGTGACTCACTCCTGAATTTAGAGTTGTAGCGGTAACACTCGAGTGCCCGAATTAGTACTTAAGCAGCCACCAACACTCAACAGCTCCATCAACCGCTTATGCAAACTTCCAATGCTCAAGCACTACATCTAGTGGCTTAGGTGGCAAAGGAACAAATTTTAGGGTTTTAAGGGTCTTTTTGGGTTTTTGACATATCTAACCTTAATTTAAGTTATAAAGGTATTTTAATAAAAATGGATTTTTAGAAAATCTAATATTTGGGCTTATCAAATATGTAATAGGATCCCTAAAACCATGGAAATTTTTTTTTTTGTCATATTTATTATGCATATTTATGTATTTATTTTATAAATTACTAATGTGGTTAAAATATCAAAAAGTAATTTTGGATTTTCTCATGGAAAATAAATTTTCATTTGAAGAAATGTCCAAATAAAATACTTATATATTTGAAATATGTTTATTTAATAAATAAATTTTATTAAAATTTTTTCAAAAAAAAAAAAAAAAAAAAAAAAGATTCACTTTCCTTTTCAAAAAATATCCTTAAGTGATCTAGAGGCCTGGAACAATTAACCATGCACCCTAACTAGTCCAAGGACTCAAATGGAGTAATCTATGATTTCCCAACACTTTAAATTAAACATTTCAATTTTTGCCTTAGTTATTGCAACCTAACAATTACAATGCATATACACAATCAATGTTAGTCTCATTTAATACATATATATATATATATTTGAAGTTACTCAACTTCACTACTTGCGTTTTGTAGGGTAATAAACTCAACCTTCATAATAGATCAATTTAGGTTTGCTTAGAAGACTTCTAAGAAATTGCTCATCTTCCAAAGGTAAAGACATACTCACTAGTGGATTTCATCTCATCTGAATGATAGGTCAAGATAGCATTATTGTACCCTTCAAGTACATTAGGAAATCTACTATATCACATAGTCAATGATGCCTTTTAGATACTTAAGCATCCTATGAATAACATTCCAATGATCCTGGTTAAGACTCTAGATGTGCTGACTTAATCTACTTATTGCATAAGCAATATTAGGTTCCATACAATTAGTTAAGCACATCAAGCTACCAATAATTTAAGTGTATTTTAATTAGGCAATACTATGTTTTCCATTTTTCTTCAACTTTGAGTTTCAAACCTAAAGAGGTGACATTGGCTCATAGTTGAAGTATTCAAACTTGCTTACGATTATTTCAATATAGTGTTCTTAAGAAAGCTTAAGCTCATTAAGTGTTCTATTTATCTTGATCCTTAGCGTCACCTCTACCTCTCCTAAGTCATTCATGTCAAAGTTAGATCCTTGGAATTTCTTGATCTCACAAAGGACCTCTAGGCTAGTTCCAAGGACTAGTATGTCATCTACATATACCAGACTAACAAATATGTCTTCTCCAAGTTTGTTGTAAATACACTTATTAGCATCATTAATGAAAACCCATTAGTTACCAATGCATGATCAAATTTGTTATACCATTATTTGGGTTCTTATTTTAACCCATACAAATATTTAACTACCCTACACACCTTTTGGTCTCCTTTTGAAACCATATAACCCTCTTGTTGATACATATATATAAATTTTCTCTTCCAATTCCCCATTCAAGAACATAGTCTTAGTATCCATTTGGTATATTACCAATTTATGAATGGAAGCTAAAGCCAAAAATACACTAATGGAGGATATCCTAGTTATAAGGGCAAATTTGTCAAAGCAATCTACACCTTTCCTTTGTTTAAATCCTTTGGCAGTTAAATGTGCCTTGCATTTTTCTATGAACCCATCTTGCTTTAACTTCTTTTTTAAAAATCCATTTACAATCGACTAGTTTTGCACTTTGAGGTAAATCCATTACCTCCCATGTATGGTTAGACATGATTGATTCAATTTCACAATTAATAGTCCCTTTCAAGAAAGGTGCATTTTGGAGAAGATATCATTTCTTTCTAAGTTGTAGGGTCTTTTTCTTTCCTCTCTCTTTTACTTCTCCTTATTTCAATCTTAGGATATTTTTAGACTCATTTTACTTGTCTTTTGAATTTGATCTTCACCATTAGATTTCATAGGAAAGATAGTGTCAAACAAACCAACATTTTTTAAATCCATTATACTATTCACTTCCACTAGGTTTTTATCTTATTTGACTACCATAAACCTATATTTTACACTATTTTAGCCTATCCAATGAGCATTGCATCAAAAGCTTTAGGACCTAATTTTCATTTCTTACATTTAAGGAGTACTTTTTCCAGACACCCCATACTTCTACGTATGCTATGTTGAGTGCATAACCCTTCCATAGCTCATATGGTGTTTTACCAATTTTTTTGTAGGGTATTATATTTTGGATATAATAAGCTCAAAGAATAGCTTTCCACTACAAGTTTAAAAATACTCTTGAGCTTACCCACATTGCATTCATCATGTCTTTTAAGATCCTATTTTTTCTTTCTACTACTCCATTAGATTTTGGGGAGCAAGGTAGAGTAGTCTTGTGAAAGTTCTTATGACCTTCACAAAAGGATTTAAAGGTACTTGACTTACACTTTCCTTTCCTATCAGTCTTGAGTCTATTTATTTTCTTAGTTTATTTTCTACTTCAGTCTTATATTTTATGAAAGCATATCTTGCTTCATTTTTGTTCCTCAAAAGATATACCCTTATATACCTTAAGTAGTTATCTCTAAAAGTCATATAGAATCTTTTTCCACCTTTAGCCATTGTATTTTTAAGATCTCCTTAGTCATTATGAATTAAACTTACTAGTTTGATTCTCATTCTTTAGTTTTATAAGACTTCTTTATGATTTTAAACTTCACTTATGATTCACATATTTTATGGTTTTGTAAAGATAGTCTAGGAATCAAAGCAATATTAACTATTTTCTTGATATATGACAAAATTACATGTCCTAGTCTATTGTGCCATACGTCACATAAATCAACTAAGTAAGAATAAAAATAATAGTATTATTAATGATTTCAAAAACACCCAACATAAATAAATCATGACTAGAATTTCCATTCCAAAAAAATACATCATTTTTAGTTAACAAAATTTTAATCAACTCAAATAAGATTCTAACTCCTAATTCCAATGAAGTTCCAATGAATATCTGGCATGTGAATGCCATCACTTAGGGTAGGAACTTTGCTTAAGATCAGCTTGAGGGAAACATTCCCTTTATCAATCATAGGAGAAACTCCATAATAGCCCATAAACACTCATTCCTCGATCCCCTTCCTTTACTATAGTATAGGAAGTGAATGCACTTTTATTGCCATAAATGTGCCTACTAGCTCCAAAGTCTACTACTCAATCCTTCACACTAGTAACCATATTCAAGTCAAAGGAGACCATAACAACTATTACCTCTATCTGTGCTAAATTAGCCTTAGGGTTTAGCTTCTTAGTTCTCTTCCTATGATGACATTATGCAACATGATGCCCAAGCTTGCTACAAACAAATCAATTACCTTTCTTCTTAATTTTAGGGTTTTAGACCTTATTTTTTGAATTAAGCTTAGTCCTAAAGCCCTATTTTCAAAATCTATAATTCTTATTTGATGTGGGATTTTTTTCACCACATTTGCCTTAGAGGACAACTCCTTAGCTTTCTCAGCCTTGTCATTTCTTCAATTTAGATATGGATAATAACATATTTTAAAGACATTTGTTTCCTTTAAAGCTTCATGTTGTTTTTCTAGTCTTTTAAGGAATCAAGAAGAGTCTTAATGAGGTATCCAACCACAAAAGGTTTAGGTTATTTAATGTCTTCATTAGCTAGGTCACTAATCAGTAAGTGGTAGTCATGGATTTGAGATTAAACACCTTTATCCTTAGTTATTTAAAACTTCCTAAAGTCTTGTATTGCATACTTTTGGGTCCATACATCTTTGAGAGTGTATTTCTTATTCATAGTGTCCCAAATGTCTTTAACAATTTTAAACTAACGATAGTCGTCAAATAACTCATTTGATAAGGTACTAAGAATAACATGTCTAACTTGTTTATTTCCCATTTTCCCATGTAGTTAATTTATCTTATCCATTATCTATTTTAGGATTTGTGAGAAGATATCCTAAGTTCACAACATCCATGGTAAAAAAAAAAAAAAAAAAAAACCTTTTCCTTCCACATCTTGGAAAAAGCTCCATTAAAGGGATTAATCATTGAGGTGTTAAGACAAGTGTGAACCAAGAAGGCTTCCATGAGCCTTTGCTATATAAGAGTGTTGGAAAATTAACTTATTAGGCAAGCAAGCACTACCAATTGAAGTGCAGGGAGTAAAGCAAAGACCAAATAGTAATGCAATACTTACTGGATTACGTTGAGGCATGAAAAATCATTGACCTTAAAGTTCATCTTCCCTCGTATGAGATTATGTCTTAGTGCAACAAGAGAAGGAGATGTCCTACCTCTAGGATTCAATAGTTAGTGGTCTCTTCCCAAGTGCATTCCTCAAAAGTAACGTAATTCAACATTACATAGGAACGTTCCTCTTAGAATAACAAGATAAGGGAAGGGAAGCAAATTGGAGAAAGTTTTCTTTTCTAGGGAGTTTTTGATGGAGTAGATCTCTAGTTTTGGGAAATTATAATATTTATAAAACCAAATAAAAGGACATCAGTTATAACATATTTAGAACTATAAATTAATTTTTAGAAAAAGCCATAAAATTGTGCATAAATAGAAATTGAATTCTAATACAAGGCATTAAAAGTTGTCATCCTTTTCCAATATGAGGTCAATAAATTTACACAATCTTTAACACATGTACTCTTCTAGCAACATCTTCTTTAATTTTATTTTTTTTTCGTATCATATTATCTTTTTAGTTCAATTATTTGAATTTTTCTAATTAATGTTGTGCATTGAACATTATCCTTTAATTGACTTGCTAAATTTCTTAAAAGCAAATCTAAATTATCAAATATTATAAACTTCGGCTATTAATTCTAGATTAAACAAAAGGTTTAAATTCAAACTTATACATTAGAACGAGACAAATTGATGAGAAATACACACTAAAAATATATAAGGAGAATTATGTTTTCAGCCCAATTAGGCTTGGTAATTGAGGTAAGGTCATCCTATCACCTATAATTAAACTCAAAACCCAATGAAAGAGTAGAAATTAAGAGGAAGGATATTGCCTTTAAAAATCCCTAAAATACCCTTGACTATTATATGAAAAAAGTACCGGTCACCTCACCTTTCATATTCTCTCTTTGATTCTTTTACCCTTCTCTCACCTATTTATTAGTGGAACCAAGTTGAATCATTTCCCAAGCATTTTTCTCCATCAAATTGAATATGAAAGATAAATGGTTAAAATAAATAACTTTTAAATACCTCATCAAATATTATTCTTTTTTTTCAAACTTACATAATATATAGTAAATATTTTTTAAATACCTTGGAAACTTACATAATATATGATAAATATTATTCTTTATTTCAAACTTATATTATTTCTCATATATATTAAACAATTTAAACACCTCATAAAATATTAGTATTCTTTGTTTGTTCTAACTTGCAAATTAGACATCATCAAATATTATTTTTTTTCAAACTTATAGAATATATAAAAAATACTTTTTAAATACCTTAGCAAATATGTTGTACATTATTTCTCATATATATTAAATAAATTTTAAATACCTCATAAAATATGATTATTATTATTTTTCCTAACTTACAAATTAGACGCTCACATGCGTGAATATATATATATATATATATATATATATATATATATAATATTAATCAAGAAGACAATATTTCCAAGACTAATTTATCAACCTTCCAATAATTTTGAAAGTGTAAATAGGGTAATTGGCGGAATTAAAGTCTTCAAGATATTCAAAATTTCTCCATTTCAAAATTACCTAATTGCTCCCCACACTAATCTTAAATACTTTTTAGTAAAGATTTAAATATGTAAAACATTAAAATAAATACTTTCATATTAAAGCCGCAATTTTTTAAAGTAATAAGATAAAAATCATGAAATCTTCAAAACTATAATTACAACAAATATTTTTAATTTTAAAACAAATTTCATAATTTAAATTAATGATTTTAAAAAATAAAAATGTTACAAAAATAATTTTTTATTTTTAATTTCATTTAAATATGATTTTTTTAATCTCTATTGATAACAATGAAATTATGTTTAAAAAGACAAAATATTAAAAATATATATTTCATTTAATTTACTTATAATGAACAATTCAAACATGATTGATTTTAATTTTATTTCCTATGTGTTAATTTTTGTAAGGAAGGTCTTAATGGCATGGTTTGGTTTAAAAAAATTTATCAATAATCGTCTTAATGTCAAAATCAAATTATTTAAAAATTGTACAAAACTTATTAGGAGTCTTGTACACCCTTGTACACTTGGCACATTTCCCTTATACAATTAGTGTAATACCCTTGTATAGTGACACAAATTTCATATCCCTCCTAAGTTATGTGTTCATATAGGTGTATTAACCATGTTTTCAATGGTTTGGTGGAGAAAATGGTGGTTGGACTTAGGGTCAAAAAAATTTTCCCCGAATATCATTATTGGGGAAAATATTGGAATTTTCATGTGAGTTAAATTAAGTGCATGACATAAGTGTACAATCCTTGGGTGACAAGGAAAATAAGGAGCAGTTTGGAATAAATTGAAATCTTTTACAAAGGGTAGTCTTGTATACCCTTGTACAATTAGTACATTTCTCTTCCACAATAAGTGTAATACATTGTACATTGACACAAATGTATATCCCTTCTAAGTTATGTATCCACATAGGAGTGTTTAACTATATTTCCAATGGTTTAATTGAGAAAATGGTGGATGACTTAAGACAAAAAAAAATTCCCCAAATATCATTACTAGGGAAAGTATTGGAATTTTCATGTGGAAATTAAATAAAATGCATGACATATGTGTATAATTTGTGGGTGATAAGAAAAATAAAAGAACGACTCATAATCGATTGTAATCTTCTACAAAGGGTATCCTTGTACACCTTTGTACACTTAGTACATTTCCCTTGTACAGTTAATGTAATACAATTGTACAGTGGCATAATAAATGAATAAATGAAATTTAATATTTTTTCTTTGTTTTCATATAAAAAAATAGTACTAAACAAGGTTTTCAATTTTCATTTTTAAAAATAGTTTTCATTTTTAATTAAACATATTTTCAAAAAAAGACAATATAGAAAATAAAAATTATTTTTAAAAATAAAAATAAAAATAAAAAATAAAAACTAGAAAAGTATTTTAAAACCAAACCCAAACATAATTTATATAATTGTTTTCATCTAAAATGGGTAAATGTACCTTTCAACCCTTTTATATAAGAAAACTTCAATCTCTACTATATATTGATACAATTCACTTCTAAAATTAGGTCATATGAAAATATTTTAATCGGGTATTTAAAATAAAAACTCTTCATTCATCCTCTTTCTTTCTTTTTCTTTTTCTTATTAATTTTAATAAATTTTTAATTCATTCAAATCATTAAAAAAAAATTTTTAGTAACAAATTTGTAACATTTTATATAACTTATTACTAAAAGTCATGTCTAAAAAGTTATTAAAATAAAGAAGGAAGAAAATTTAAAAAAAAATAAACTTTTTATTTTATAATAGTAAAAAAAACTTTAAAATACTTTTAAGTACAAAAGAAAACAAAATAGTGAATGTATCTATTTTAAATATTGTTTTAATCATTAAATTATTTACTTCTAAAATGCAAAAGATAAAAATAAATTTAAAAGATAATTTTTATTTATTTAAATTAACATTTTTTTAGAAAGTATTTTCCAAAATAGTCTTTCAATCATTAATATAATTTTTGTTTATTTATAATTTAAAATAAAAATTAATATTGATTTTTCAATTATTTATAAAATAGTTTTAAAAAAACAATGAAAAATTCAAAAATGATTAAATTATCATGTGAAGAATGATAAAATAAAGACAAAAATAAGTATTTTTATCTATTACTATCTCGTATCCATATAATCAATTATGGATGGTTTGAGGTAACTTACATTAATTATCATGGTCAAGTGGGTTGGAAACACAATTGTACCAAATATATACGCGGGTTCTTTCGTTGCGAAAGATTCTGCCACTCCACCTCCTTTCTTGGGGAAGAATGCTCCTTTTTGAAAAGTAAAAAAGAGAAGGCATCTACCCCCGTCCTGTTCCTTGCTTTTGAAAAGTTGTAATCCACCATAAAGCTCGCCCAAATCAATGCTTTGAATACTTTTTCAGTTTTTCCGTAGCCTTTCTTTTCTTCTCTTTTTTCTTTTTAATTTTATGCTATTCTTCTTCTTTGCCACTGCTTCTATATATATATAAATCACATCTTATATTAAAAATATTTAAGAAAAAATTTACATTTTAATTATTCTTTGTTGTTGCATTTCATATGCTTTGTCTTTAAAGGTTAAAAAAAATTATCCTCATTTGGTTGAGCTTTTGGTGAAATTTAATTAAATTTATGGCAGAACTAAACAAATTATAAATCGGTTTTAGGTAGCGCTTGTTTTTTTTTTTTTTTTTTATCGAATAGAAAATAAAAAAATATTTAAAATTTTCTGTTTAGCTAAAAAGTAATTTATTGATATCAACCGACATAACTAAAATAAATTTGTGTATAATTAAACTAAATTTATTGGTAACAATTTCACTTCATTTACATTGATTGATATCAACGAATTATTTTTAATCAAATAAAAAAATCAAATATTTTAACTTTTTCTATTAGCCAGAAAATAAATATCATCTTAGTTTAGATACAATTTTCTTTTTTTACTTTTAAAAATTTTAAATTTATATATACAAATAGTATATCTTATATATAAAAGAAATTTTAAACATTTTAACATGTTAAGATAAAATTATTTGAAATTTAAATTTTCTTAACTAATTTTTAAAACAATCTAAAAAATTTTATATCTTATATAAAAATTATTTTTTTTTAATTTTAAAATAAAAAATATGAAATGTATTCAAACAAGTACTAAGTCTTTAACTAAATAATAATTCAAATTTAGTTTTAAAAATTTTATTATTATGAATTAAAAGTTAATTTTCCGAAATTGTGGTTTGGCCTAAATCATTAACATTATAGAATTTAAAATCATGTATAAAATGTAATTAGAAAAAAAAAAAGGAAAAAGAAAAAGAAAAAGAGACAGGAACGATGAAGCTTCAGAGGTATTCCAACGCCATTGCTTCAGGGAATCCACATGAGCTTTATGAAAAGTCGGAAAGATATTAATTCTTAGTATGATTTCAGTCCTCGCTATTTCTTAAAATATGAAAAGTCCCTCAACTTTTGTGTAATTAGAATCCACCCCAAGGTAAAATTTTGATATTAGCACAGACTGACCTACGTACGTGCATGGTGGATTCAGCTTTAACATCCACTGGGAGAAGAATAATTCAACTTTAATCTCCACTCGCAAAAGAATTATACTCCCACTTGTTAAGAAAAAGTATTATATCGGTTTTTTAGTAAAATATAATACTCATTATTTAATATTAAGTTATTAAATTAAATTAATTTATTAAGTCTTGTTTTACATACATTTTTTATTTTCTATTTTTTAAAATAAAAATAATATTATATTCTATAAAATATAGCGGTTATTATATAAAAAGCTCATACTTACACTATCTTTATAAAAAAAATTAATTTTTTTAAAATTTGAAGTAATGATTTTTTTTTATTCCAATTTTTTTAATTGTTCTTAAAAAAACCTCTATCTCTTTTAAGGTAACTCTCAAAAAGTATTTATATTTTCTAGAAAATTACTATTATTCTCTTATTTTAAAATAAAAGGCAAAAAATATATCCAAACTACACCTAAAATTACTTTTACCTTAAGTTATTGTTAGAAATACTGAAAGATTGTATTGTATTTCCTGGGAGAAAGAATATACATCAGTGCCTTTATATAGGAGGCATATGTGTGCGGTACAAGTAACCTAACTGGGCCTAAAGCCCATAACATAATATACCCATATAATATACCCATAATATACATTAACAGTCCCCCTCAAACTCAAGGTGGATGTGAGACCAACTTGAGGTTGTCAATTAAATCACGAGTGCATCTTGTAGGAAGTGACTTGGTGAAGATATCTGCAAGCTGATCTTTGGAGGAGATGGAGAAAAGCTTAAGAGCACCATGGACAAGATGATAACGGATAAAATGACAATCAATCTCGATGTGTTTAGTCCGTTCATGAAAGACATCATTGTGAGCAATATGAATGGCACTCTGGTTGTCACAATAAAGGGGAGTAGCAAAGGAGGTGGACACACCCAAATCCTTAAGAAGCCATCTTAGCCAAAGGAGCTCAGATGTGGTATCAGCAAAGGCACGATATTCTGCTTCAGTACTGGAGCGGGCCACAAAAGTTTGTTTCTTACTTCTCCAAGAAATCAAAGAAGAACCAAGAAGGAAGCAGTAACCTGTAGTGGACCTGCGATCAGTAGGATCTCCTGCCCAATCAGCATAAGAGAATGCACGGAGTACAAGAGGAGATTGAGCTGAGTAGAAAAGGCCATGAAACATGGTACCCTTCAGGTATC
This sequence comes from Vitis riparia, assembly GCF_004353265.1. Classification (NCBI taxonomy): domain Eukaryota; kingdom Viridiplantae; phylum Streptophyta; class Magnoliopsida; order Vitales; family Vitaceae; genus Vitis; species Vitis riparia. The sequence goes on from NC_048444.1 coordinate 11,009,058, forward strand.
GAAGAATGCGCAGAACAGCAGCATAGTGAGTTGATCGTGGAGCAGACAAATACTGGCTCACCTGATGAACAGCATAGGAAATGTCCGGACGAGTAACTGTGAGATAAACTAAGCTGCCAACCAATCGTCTGTAAAAAGAAGGATTGGACAATGGTTTCCCCCCGGAGGGTGTCAGATGCGCATTAAGTTCGACTGGAGTGTCAACATTCTTACTGTCAGTGAGTCCGACTTGAGACAGCAGATCAGAAGCATACTTGGCTTGAGTAATATAAAGACCATCTGTGGAATGAGTAATTTCAAGACCCAGGAAATAGCTGAGATGTCCAAGATCTTTCATCTCAAACTGCTGACTGAGAAAATCCTTGAGTTCTTGAATGCCACTAAGGTCATTACCAGTTATGATCATATCATCCACATATAGAAGAAGCAAAATAGTGCCTTTATCAGTACGACGAAGAAATAAGGCAGAATCATACGGACTGGCAGTGTAACCCAAGCGAAAAATAGTGGAGCTGAACTTGGCAAACCAAGCTCGTGGGGCTTGTTTAAGACCATAAAGTGCACGTCGAAGATGACAAACCTTGTTTGATTCAACAGAGAGACCAAGAGGAGGTTGCATATAGACTGCTTCACTCAAATCCCCATTAAGGAAGGCATTTTTAACATCCATCTGAAAAAGGTCCCATTGACGAGCAGCAGCAACAGCTAAGAGAGCACGAACAGATGAGATACGAGCAACTGGAGCAAAAGTCTCTTCATAATCAATCCTATATTCCTGTGTAAAGCCTTTGGCAACAAGACGAGCCTTGTAGCGCTCAACGGATCCATCAGGGCGAGTCTTGATCTTATAGATCCACTTACAACCAACCACAGACTGTCCAGGAGGGAGAGGAACCAGGTCCCAAGTATGGTTTTTGGTTAATGCATCAAGTTCCTCTTTCATAGCAATCTGCCATAAAGGGTCAGTAGAGGCCTCATGATAGGTTTGAGGCTCGTGAAGTGTAGCAAGGGCAGTGTAACAATGATAGTTAAGTAGGTGTGGAGGAATGGATCTTACCCGGGTTGAGTGGCGAGGTGGAATGTCTTGTGGAGGATCTTCAGGCAGAGTAGGAGCAAGGGACCTAGTCTCAAAGTGGGGTAGCTTGTCATCAATCTGTTCATCTGCAACCTATCTAGGAGAAGTATAAAAAATATCTCAAGAGAAGTCCAAAGGAGGATCAAAAGTATTTGTAGAAGGAACAAGAGACTCATCTGGAAAGATTTCTAAAACAGAGGAATTAGTCAAGGAAGAACGAAAGTGAGTGAGTTCAACAAACAATCGATGTTCCCAAAAGACAACATTACGAGAAACACGAAGACGATGAGAGACAGGATCATAACACCTATACCCCTTTTGAGTTTCACCATAACCAAGGAAACAACAGAGTTTAGAGCGAGGCTCAAGTTTGTTGTGCTCATGAGACTGAAGAAGAACAAAACAAGCAGATCCAAATGAGCGAAGGTGATGATAGACAGGGGGTGACCCAAAGAGACGCTCATACGGAGTGTGATTATGGATGACAGCACTTGGAATACGGTTAATTGCATGAACAGCATGAAGAGCCGCTTCACCCCAAAATGGGGCAGGAATTTTGGTAGAAAGAAGCAGAGCACAAACAGTGTCAAGAATATGACGAAGTTTTCTTTCGGCTCGACCATTTTGCTGAGAGGTACCTGGACAAGTTAGATGATGTACAGTGCCATAGGAATGTAACAGAGCTTGAAACGCATGTTGAGTATATTCAATAGCATTATCAGATCGAAAAGTTTTGATACGTTTGGAGAATTGTGTTTCAATCATTTTTGCAAAATTGCTATATATTGATAAAATTTCGGAACGAGATTTCATAGGGAAAATCCAACTATTACGAGAATAATCATCAATAAAAACAACAAAGTATCGAGATCCACCAATACTAGCAACAGGAGAAGGTCCCCAAACATCAGAATGAATTAACTCAAAAATACTATAAGAAATGGATTCACTGTTATTAAAAGGCAAAGCTAACTGTTTTCCTAACTGACAAGAAGTACAATAAAAAATGTCTTTAGACACAGAACCCAACAGACCCCTAGACACTAACTGTTGTACCCGAGAAGATGATGCATGACCAAGACGAGAATGCCAAAGTGCAAAAGAAGGTAAGGAAGAAACTGCAGCAGCTGCAATAGCAATAGAAACAGGAGCAACAGGTGGAAGATGAAGATTGCTCACGGGAAACATACGCCCAACTCTAGGACCGGTCCCAAGCTCCTGCCCTGTCCTCGGATCCTGCACAATACACCCAGAATAGTAAAAAATAAGGCGATAACCTAGTTCAGCTAATTGTCCCACAGAGCACAAATTATAGGATAGGTCAGGAACATGGAAGACTCCAGGAACAGAAAGATTAGAGGTTGAAACAAAACCTAGACTATTCCCATGCATGGTGGAACCATCAGCTATATGAATATTTAGAGGATGTGGTGCAGGGTCAAGTTTGGAGAATAGGGATGAGTGAGGTGTCATGTGATTGCAGCAGGCATAATCAAAAAGCCAAGTTTGAGACTTACCAGGTAGAACAGATAAGGCAGTGGAAAGAGATGCATTACCAGCCATACGAACAGCCTGAGCTATGATCTCCTGTAGTTCAGTGGAGGAGAGGTTGATAGTAGATCCAGAAGACTTGGACTCAACTGAGGTGGAAGCCATTGGCGGAGTAGGCTCAATATTAGCAACAGCAGCAGTAGATTTGTTACGACGGTAACAAGTCTCAATGGTGTGGCCAGGACGCTTGCAATAGTTGCAGAACTTTTTGTTGGTCTGCTTGCGACGATTGCTAGAGCCATAAGAATCACCTGATTGCTGGGATTGCTCTATGAGTGGAGTAGATGGAGTAATAGCCAAAACATTGAGCTTATTCTGGGCTTGAAGGGTTGCAAGACGAGCTTCTTCTCTAACCAACTCATTTACAGCAGTATCAAGAGAGGGAGCAGGATTGCGATTGAGTAGCTGACCACGAATGGGCTCAAAGTCCTTGTGAAGTGACATCAAGAATTCATAGAGGCGAAATTCATCTCTAATGGAAGCATATTGCTGAGTATCTTTTGAGCATGTCCAAGTTGGATCAGAAAGGTCAATTTGGTCCCAAATAAAGCGAAGTTGATCATAATAGTCATTGATGGATTGCCCTGGTTCTTGCCTGAGTTGATGTAATTCAACCACTAACTGATATTTCAGGGATCCATGAGTAGTGGAGTACCTTTTGGCCAACATATCCCATGCAGATTTTGCATCATCAAAGCTGCCCATCAGATTGGAAATAGAGGGAATGGAAGTGTTCCGAATCCATGTGAGGATCATGTGGTTATGACTATCCCATTCAATCATGCGATTAAGAAAAACAACATCTCCTTCACTTGCTCCCTTGACAGGAATAGTCATTACACCAGTACAATAATGCCAGAGCATGCGATCCTTAAGAAAACTGCGCATAGCTTGAGACCAAGATAAGTAATTTTTATTTCCCTCCAATACAGTATTGATGGGGCGAGAAAGAAAAATATCCTTTTTATCCATTTAGAGACACAATATGCAAAAACAGACTGCAAAAGTGAAATCTACGCGAAAAACTGGGTAAGGAGAACCTGGTCAACCCTGGAAAAGTCAACAGTCAAAGTCAACGATCAACACTGGTCAAAGTTAACGGTCAACGATGGTCAATGGTCAAAGTCAACTGTCAACGCTGGTCAACGAATGACGTGGAGATGATGTCAGCTAGGGCTAGCGTGGCACTGACACGTCAGCAGTGGTGACGTAGCTAGGGCTGACATGGCGTTGACGTGGCAGAGAGGATGACGTACGGGCTCTGATGGCGACGAGGTTTCCACGAATGTGTAGATCGGCGTTGGACGATCTCAGTGGTACCGTCAAAATTGAAATTAGAGCAATATTCGTAGCGGTGATGCGAAAAACAGTGATCTTGTGCGGTGTGAAACTCCTTAAGGACAGTGGCTGCAGGTCCGGAACCTAAGGACGACGCCTAGATGAAGTCGAAGGTTCAACGGCAAAAGGCTGCGGCGACAGTTGTGATTGGCGGAAGCTTTAAAAAGAAAGGAAGTCACACTAATGAAGACAGACTGCTAAGAAAGGGTCAGAGCAGTGGCTCTGATACCATGTTAGAAATACTGAAAGATTGTATTGTATTTCCTGGGAGAAAGAATATACATCAGTGCCTTTATATAGGAGGCATATGTGTGCGGTACAAGTAACCTAACTGGGCCTAAAGCCCATAACATAATATACCCATATAATATACCCATAATATACATTAACAGTTATAATATTAAGTTATTTTATCAAACATATATATAATATATTTAAATAATTTAAATTAAGTCATTAATTAAATCATATTTACTTACAAAATTGATATATCAAACACTCTCTTATTTTTTAGTTAACGTGATTATGAAGTTATTAAATAAGTTAAACATATTCGGTAAAATGTCTCACAACTTAAAATTAAAAGGTCAAAATAATTAACTTATTATGAATCTCGAATAGCTTTTCTTATTTGCTCACATCTAGTAAGAATTTCTTTTACAATCATGACTTCACATTCACCACTTATTTTTTTTATAATAAATTTATTTTATCTATGTATAATATTTTTAATATGGATATTTAACAAATAAATTTAACTCTTAATACTAGTCAAGGTAAATATTAATTAAAATTAATGAGGCTAAATATATAAATTTGATAATTTATGAAAAAATGTTACCTAATTTACAAAACAGCCTTAATACTTAATAAAAACCAAATAATAGGTTTTAAGTTAATAATTTAACTTAAAATCAACTTAAATCATTAAATAATAAATATTGAATTTTATCAAATACCCTTTAAATAAAATTCAAAAGCAATAAAACACTCAAAATTGTTGGCATAAAGCCTTGGAAAGTATGACACTATTTAACAGTTTTAGATTCATTAATAAATTTATTTATTTATGTTTCTTGTTCACTTGATTATCAAACATGCATTAATTGGTTATCTATGCATATATGCTCATTTGCATTGTACATGACCTGAGTACATTAGGAATTACATAGAAGATACAAGTTATGGGTTCCTTGCAAGATGATAAATTGTTCACAATTGTTTCATGGATTTGAGTAATCTAGTAGAAATCATAGTGCACTACCTCCTAATTGAAATGATAACTTGTCATGGTTGTCAAAATGAGTTTCCCATGGTGGGTGAATTAGTGTGTACGATTACATATTAGATAGGACATATGGTGAATCGTGATATAAGACTATCAATTGTCATGACTTACCAAACTACTATAATGCATTGACTCTCAACCTTGAGAGAATATTGAGTATGTGATTCGTTCCCAATTGGTGTCTCAGCTGATTCATGTCCAGCTGGTGCTCTTTAATTGAGGGAGTAATTAACAAAATTTATAACCTATATCACCATGCATTAGGATAGCTTTAGCTAATATAGCATAGTGGCTCTAGGATCGTTCTCTAGGAAGGGTTTTCAACTCACAACTGATACCAATTCCAAGTTAAATTGGTGCTTTTTCATTTCAAGGTTAGCTTAAGAAATAAAACACAAACTTTGGTTAAATGAGGTTTTGTTTTAAGCTAACTAAAAAGAAAGTAATGGAAATTACTTATGAAGAAAAACATTCCTTGGAGGTTTGGGTTCACAGGGGAGGTTCCTCATGCAAAAATAGAGCTCTAGTCATTTGGTTCATTTCCTTGCATTAGAGAATTAACACATAGTCAATTCTCTAACCGGTGTTGTACAGATGTATCCTTTAAATGGATTTTAGCTCTAATTCCCTCTCACTGATGCAACTTGCAATGCTCATGCCTCTCACCTAGCATTTTCCATTCAAGGTGATCTTTAATTTTGGACTTCCCTTCTCAAGCTTGCAAGAGATAACTAATGGATGTCTCCTTGGAGTCCAAAAGCTTACCAAGTGTTGACAATTCTAGAAAATCCTACCTTCAAGTCACTTCCCAAAAGCTCGCAAGAGGTAAACTAGTGTATCTCCATGGACGGAGATCACTTGCCTTACCAAGTGTTGGCTCAAGTGAATTGAAGGTGTTTTAAGTTAACTAAAAACATAGAAATCATTAAAGGATCACACTTTCTCTTCTTTAATGGTTGAAACCACAAAGCTATAAATTCTTGCACTTGGAACCTTTCCCGGCAACCTTAGCTCCAAGGAACTAAAAGTCTAGCCACTCATTCTCTGAGGAAACTTCCTCAGAGCTTGTTTGGCTAGTAAGAAAAAGAATGAGAAAACAAAAATATATATGAAAAACAAAGCAAGTGCTCTATAAAATATATTTCTTGCAAAATTGTACAAAGGATGCGTTTGAGAACAAGTTCCCGACTCCTTACATGATATCTCCTGAAAAGGAAATTACAAACTATATATATGAGGTTATTCACCCTCTGTTCTTACTTAAAGACTAAGGAATCCTATGATAGGTGGATTACAAGGAGAGTTTGGGGATTTAGACATCAAATATCTAAAGCAAAATATCTCAAAATGTCGGTCGCACATATCGGGAAGCTTCAAGAGAACACCGCGGCACTGTGCAAAATGGCTGCGAAACTCTCCGGGTAAGCGCTATCAGAGGATCCGGACATGTCTGACAGGGGAAGTTGAAACGACCTCCTCTCCTATCCGGCTTCAGGCGCCGAATGTGAAATATCCGATCAGAGGATCCGAATATGTCTGACCGGAGAAGTTGAAACATCCTCCTCTCCCATCCGGATGTGAGATATCCAAAGAAGGTGGAATGTCGGTCGGACATAATTCTTTCCCCGGGTGGAATGAGCTATGTCGCAAGGGGGACCGTCTGCGTGTGCAAGGTGTAGGGACCCCTCCCCATGATGACATGGAGCACGCAAGGCTATCCAGATCAACTCCATCCGGATTCCCCAAGAGGACAAGTGGCGTGCTCCCCCCTATCCGGATTTCCTCAGGGAGAAGCACACGGCACTCATGAACATCACACCCCGGACGATAGCATACCCTATCCGGGTATGTTGTCTGGATCATTGACTAAAGTGAGCAAACTTTGCTACGTCATTCCGACAGCCTGCCACAGCCCATGTTCCGCCGCCATCCGATGGTGTGTCCGAACATCTTTGCCATGGATTCCAAAGAACTCTCCTCAATCTCGGATTGCTTTGGTGATCAAAAAGCTATCAAAACACCAAAACTTAACATAATTTGATTAGAATTGATTGTAAGGGTCCTTAATATGTTAATTGGGTTAAGAGGTGATAACTACTACTCAAAAGTGTTTAAAAGAGTTAATTACCATCTATAAAATAGCACTTTTTGAGTAGTAATCAGTATGTGCCAAAATCAACATGAGTCTTTGACCTATAGGTGAGACCTTAATGTGATCATATAGACTTATGGATTGAATCATTATTTATGGAAGTAGATTACCATAGATATTCTCAATAAAGGCATCATGACATCTCACGAAGATTGAGACATTGCCCCCTTGTGGGTGATACTAAGTAAGTATGTTTAAGAAATCAATAATTATAGTAGTTTCTTACTTAGAACTTAGCATCAACTCTATGTGAGCTGAAGTATGTTAGGTGATCACGTAATAGGAGGATCTGAGACTCAAGGATTATAAAGGTGGTCTTGAAAGGTTGATAACATTCATCTTGTTAGATTAACCTACATATAGTGGACAGTAAATCATGAACTAAAGCATTTGTGTCTCATTGTAATTATATAAGATATCGAGCTGTAGTTAACTCTCTATAATGGGATGTTGAGTCAACTTCAGAATTAAATTTCGAGGAAGCCAATATTTGCCTATGAGCTTCAATGATCCCCACTTGAACTCGTATTCCTTGATGACATGATTTATATATAAGGGTTATTTGAGTTCGTTGTTCACTTGTGTGCATAACGACGTTTTAGTAAATATGCAAGGATATAGAGCCAAGGAATGTTGGGAGTTAGTGCATATTGATGTGTGTTGGGTTTTTAATGTCTATGCATGGGGAGGGTGATTACTACCAAAAAGTGCTATTTTGTAGACCTAATTATAATGGTTTTAAGCACCTTTGAGTAGTAATCATATTCATTTAACCCAATTAATTCATTAAGGTCCTTAGTAATTGGTTTTAACCATTTTGTGGCAAGTTTACATGTTTTTATCAGCTTATGAATCAATTCAAGCATGCCAAATGATGGAGGAGCTACTTGGACAAGTTAAAGCAAGGATTTTGGAAGTTTACAGGCTTGAATTTCAAGTGGAAACACGAGCACAAACAAAGGGATAGCCGTTTCGCAAGGCAAGGCAAAATACCTTGCCAAAATGCAATTTTTGCAAGGTGAAAATGCACCTTGCCAAATTTGGCAAGGTGAATTTACTCATGATGCGAAAATATGGCACTTCGCATCATGAGTAATTCACCTTGCGAAAATTTCGCAAGTAACCTTTTACCTTGCCAAATTTCCTCTGTTTCTCCATGCACGCACCACCGACTTTCCAGATATTTTTAGCTTGATATTTTCTCATGTAAATTTCTTTTGTAACCTTGTATTCAGCCGACATAAGGTTTTATCTTGTAATTTTGCTATATATAGAGGTGCACAACGCCTCCAAAAAAAGAAGATTTTTGGGGGATCGATCCTCTGTACATTAACTTAGAAATATATAAAGCTCTGTTTTTCTCTCTTCTCCGGTTCTTCCCCATTTCTATTTTCTTAGTAGCCAAACAACCTCTGAGGACTTTTCCTCAGAGGATGATTGGATAAAACTTTTAAGTTTCTCAAAGTATGGATGTTATGTGATGGCTTGGATGCAATCCCATGGAAATTTCTCGCACCTGGAAAGTAAGGTAGTCGTTTTTCATTAATGGTTCATTAATGCAAAGTTTGGTTTTTATTTCCTTTGGACAACTTACAACGGCCAATACTTGATAAGCTTTTGGATTTCTATCCATTAGTTATCTCCTACGAGCTATTGGAAGGTGAGGTTTTCAATTCCAAGTTTTGCATTAATCCGTTAGAACCAATTTCAATGGCCATTGAAAGGTGAGTTTATCACCTGGAATGACTTTGAGTTGCCAATATTTGGTAAGCTTTTAGCTTTAGACCATTAGTTATCTCTTACGAGCCATTCAAAGGAAGTCTAAGGTGAATAACCATTGATGAAATTCACTACCATCTGTTTTGCCATTTTAAAGGATTAAAACTTGATTTGCTAAATCCATACCGGTTCGGGAAGCAAGCATCACCATAGTTGCAACCCCAACGCGAGGAGCCTATCCTGAGATTTCCAATTTGCATAAGAGCCAGAGCATAGCTATCCTATCTTTGAGAAACTTGTTTTTACACCCTTTCATTTTAGTCTTTAATGTTAGCTTAAATTAGTTTAAATCTCTCTAAAACATTTACATCTTCTTTTAAAGCTAACATCCATAAGAAAATCGCATATTTTCCTAATTTGAATATCACTAGTGTTTGCGAAAACCCTTCCCAGTGAACGATCCTAGAACCACTATGCTATAGTAGCTTGGCTACTTTAGTAATAGTATTTAAGGTATAAATTTTGTTGATACGCCTTTAAAGCTAAGCTACCATAAGTCGCATCAGAGGGTATGAGTTTTCTTAACTTTACAAATGATTACTCTAGGTTTGGATATATTTATCTAATGCATAAGAAAATTGATGCCTTAAATAAATTGAATTTAAGGTAGAATTAGGAAACCAATTAGGTAAAGATATTAAGGTAATTTGATCTAATTGAGGTGGTAAGTATATGTTTAATCAATTTGATTCTTTCTTTAAGGAGCATGAGATTATATCCCAATTAAGTGCACTTGGAACTCTATGGAAAAATAGAGTAGTGGAAAGAAGAAGTCAAACTCTGATAAACATAGTGAGATCCATAATAAGTTTCTCATCACTTCCTATATCCTTTTAGGGATGTGCCTTAAATAATATTATGACTTACCTACTTAATCTAATGTCTTCTAACTTAGTACCTTTGACTCCCACAGAGATATGGACAAGTCATAAACCTAGTTTGTGACACATGTATATTTAAGGGTGTTTAGAACTCATGTTAAAATAAAAGATGGACAAGTTGGAAGTGAGGCAAGATGTATGTTAATTTGTATGTTATCCAAAAAAAAAAAAAAAATGAGAGGACATTACTTTTATAATCAGGTTGATCATAAGGTGTTTGTTAGCATAAATGCCAAAAAGATTATATGGTATGTAATAAGACAAAATATGATATAAACCGAAGAAATATTGAAGACATCCCCACAATAGCACAAAAAACTATAGGTACAAAGGTTTTTGCACCTGACATTCCTGATAATTCTAGTATATGAGAGCCTCATTATAGTGGGAAGGCTGTTATGCAATTGAATAGGTTCATGTATTTGGGAGAGTCTTTCGAGGTCATTCAAAAAGGAATATGAGATCGATCCTATAGATTACGATAAAGCAATGAGCAATGTTGATGTTCATCTATGGTAAAGGGTTATGAAGGAAGAGTTAGAATTTGTGTTCTAACAAAGTTTAGGGTCTTGTAGAGGCACCTGAAGGGATAAAACACATAGGGTGCAAGTGGGTTTACAAGAGCAAAAGAGGAGTAGATGGAAAAGTTAAGACATGTAAGACTAAGCTTGTAGTTAAGGGTTATAATAAAAAACCTAGTTTCATCTATGAAAAGACCTTCTTATTGGTATATGTGCACCAATTCATTATAGTACTTCTATCCATTGTGGTACATCTCAATTATGAAAAACAAAAAATAGATTTCAAGACAATATTCTTGAATGGCTTTCTTAATAAGAGTATCTATATGATGCAACCAAATGGTTTCATAACAAAAAGTTAAGAGCACTTAGTATGCAAGTTGCATAAATCCATTTATGGATTAAATTAAACATCTCAATCAGGAAAGAAGAATTTTGATTAGGTAATCAAGACTCTTTATTTTGATCCAAATGAGGATGATCCTTATGTGTACAAGAAGACATAGGAAGCATGATGATGTTTTTAATCTTGTATGTTGATGACATCCTTCTCATTGGGAATGGTGTAGAGTTATTGGCATTAGTCAAGATTTAGCTATCTATTTAGTTTCAAATGAAAAATCTAGGTGAGATGTAATATATTCTTAGGATTAAGGTCCTTAAGGACCACAAGAATAAGAAAATTACATTGTCTCAAGCTACTTACATTAACAAGAATATGGTCAAATATGTTATGCGGGACTTTAGGAATGTCTGTTACCTTAGAGTCATGGAGTGCCTCTTTTTCAGAATCATTGTCCTAAGACATCTGAAGAGAAATATTGCATGAAGGTAATGCCTTATGCCTTTACAATGGATAACCTTATGTATGTGATGCTATGTACTAGATTGAATATTTGTTTTGTTGTAGGCATGGTGAGTAGATATTAGTCCAATCCAAGACTAAAACATTTGATGATAGTTAAACATATAATCAAGTATCTTTGGAGAATGAAGATTATATGCTAGCGTATAAGTTGTTACCACTTGGGTACACAGATTTAGACTTTTAATCTGATAGAGACTCTAACAAGTTTACCTCTAGGTTTGTGTTCACTCTAAGTGGTGGGATTGTTAGTTAAAAAAGTGTGAAGCAACCCTAAATTGATGACTTTATTATGGAAGCTGAGTATGTTGCTACATTTGAAGTAACAAAGGAAGTGGATTTACTGCCATTACTATTATTTTGTGATAATAATGAAAATATGACATAATATAAAGAACTAAGAAAACACTTGAAGGGTAAACACATACAGAGAAAGTATCTCATGTATCAAGTGATAGTGATGAGAGGAGATGTAGCTATGTAGAAGGTTAATTATGTGGGGAACTTAACGCATCCTTTCAACTACACTATATCTACTAGAGTCTTTGATGAACATAGGGATAACATAGGCATCGGATGCATTTCCAATATGTTTTAAGGCTAGTGGGAGTTTATTAGGATAGAGTCCTTCAAAGCATGAAATTATGTAGCAAAACATAGTTTCACTAATAAACTAATTTATTTACAATTTTGGTTCCCTCTTTCTATATTTTTTGCAATGATTATTATTTGAGCATTCATGCCCTATCACTTATATAATACATGACGTAGATGCATTAGGAGTTGCATAGAAAATCAAAGTCATGGTTTTCTTACAAGATTATGAGTAGTTCACAATTGGTTCATGGATATGACAATCCATTAGAGAACCTAGTGCATTACCTCATAATTTGAGGAATGACTTGTCATGGTCACCAGGATGGCTTTACTGTGGTGAGTCTAATAGTGTGTATAATTACACATTGGATAGAACTTATGATGAATCATGATATTTACTATCGGGTAGTCATAATTCACTAAACTATTATATTGCATGGACTCTTAATCTTGAGAGAATATTAAGCTAGTACTAAGGTCAATGATGACTTTAACCTATGGGTAAAACCCTAAGATGATCATATATTCCCTATATAATGAATGGGTTATCACTTATTAAGGCATGTGAACTAGAATATGTCAGTTGATTACACAATAGAAGGATCTATAACTCAAGGGTTGAAGAGGTAATTTTGACACAATGATAACACATACTTCGTTAAATTATGAACACTAGCTCATGTGGAGTTTGCATGTAATGGATAGTAGGCATTGATTGGAGCCAAAATATATGCTCTAATGGTACATATTTGATATGATTTGTGCACTAAAGGACACTCAAATCACCCAACTTGGCCTAAATCAATACTAAGGCTTTAACCATGAGTTTAACTTGTATTTTTGAGATTTATCTCAAGTTCAAGGGAAGAAAATGGTGCAAGTTGAATCACTTTAGATTTTGAAAGATCAAGAAAGGGTTAAATGAGGAAATAAGCCAGTCAAGACTCATGAACCATAAAGAAAGGCAAGACAAGGAGATCATGAGTTTGGAAGATGATAAATGACCATTATAGAGTAAGAAAGAAGACAAGAAAACATGGGAAATGAGGCATGAAGCAAGATTCAACTGCATGAAAATTTAGAACTCAAAATCTGATGACAACTTATACTCTGACTTTGAGGATAAATTTGGAGCACTTCCCAGAGTCCATTTTAGACATACTATATATTTTTCAAAGCTTGGAAAGTCAAAAGTCCAATGCTTCAAATGGTGTGCAAATAAGAGTTGAAATGAAGAAGTTATGGCCATTTGAAAACAACTGCAAAAAGTTGAAGGGCCATTTCAAAGTTCAACTTATGAATTCGAAATCCAATTTCGAATTCACCCACTATCACTTTGATGTTTCACCTCTTCTACCTCGGGAATTGCATCTAGGGCACTCCATCTGCCCTAAGTAGATCCCACACAACTAGAAATTGCCATTTTATTATTTTTTTAATCATTTTTAGGTAATTATTTTGTAATAAGAGTCCAATGAGAATGTGCCACATGTTAGGTAATTGATGATATTATATATATTCTCTTAGTTCTAGGGTTTAGATATCTTGAATTTTTTTATGGAGAGTTTGGCATTAGAGGTGGAAGAAAACAAGAACTTTGGTTTGTTTTCTTTTCTTCTTTATTAAATATATTGTTTTTAGTTTCTTTTTATTCAAATTATGAATTTTTACCCTATTTTGGATTGTGAATGTGACATCACCCCCATGAGAGGCTAAAAAGCCAACTTGGGGCTTAAAACATGAAAACCTAAGGGCTAGAAACTTATAGGAACAATGGGTAAATTATTATAACAATGAGATTAATTATTGATTGAGTAACAATTTATCAATTTTTTTTATCCTATCCTTGTGAGGTAGTTTAGGGAACGTTACAGTAAGTTATGACCTAATACTAGTGATTCTTGGTAGCTCTTGATCATTAGTTATCCTCTTCTTCCCTATTGTTATTTGATCCAAAACAAAGCTATAAAAAGTAGGAAGGGTTAAAAAAAAGTCAAACCTTAAACCAGTAATCAATCTCTTTTAAAAAGGAAAAATTAGGTTTCATATGCAATTTTGAGTTATAGAACTCAAGTTGATCGCAAGTGGCAAAGGATCTCAAAACCGTAAGATCACTTTACTTGAGAAACCCTTGTTCTCTTTATTTCTATACCTTAAGTTAGATTGCAGAAAGCCCCAGACTTGAATTAATTGAATTAAAAATCAATATTTGTTTTGTTATTAATTTAGTTCTTTTACTTAGTTTCACTTCATTCACATATTATTTTTCACTTTAAGATTCAAACAAAAACAATTCATTTACCCTATTATTGACAAATCCCTGTGGACGATACCCGAAATACTACAAAAGTTGTAGTAGCTTTTTCTCTGATCTTTCTTAGCCAAAGCTACTACATATTAGGCTTAAGTTGTATTTTGTTGTAATATCATAGGATATGGGAGTGCAATTAGCTCTATATAATGGAATGTTAAATCAACTTCAAAATTAAATTATGAGAAAACCAATATTTTCCTATGGGTATTAATGATCCCAGCTCGGGCTCGTCATTCATGGTGACACAATTTTTTAGGGATATTTGGGTTTCTAATTCATAGCTGTGCATAAGGATGTTTTGGTAAAAATGGAAGGTTGCACTAGCTTTCATGAATGTATTTCTAGATTGGGTTAGGTAATTAATTGAAATCCAATAAGGATGATTAATTGATTAGGACCCAAGCGGGCCAAATCAAGTGACCTAAGAAAAATTGAGTTCAAGTCACTTAAGCAAATAGGGAAGCACATATAAACCTTCATATGAGTTTAGGATTTCATTCGCTACACTTTTTTGTTTAAACTCTAGAGAGAAAAGCCTAGCCTCCCCTTAGAGAGAAGACCACCCTCCTCTAGTACTAAGATTCATGAGAAAATGTTAAGGGCCGAAAGATTGCTTGGTTATTGACACCTACTATACATTTTGCATGACTTCACCATTAAAATCACCCTACTATTCATTTGATAGTTTTAGGAATCTATTTTAAAAAGGAAAAACAAGGTTTCATATTCAATTTTGAGTTGTAGAACTCAAGTTGATCGCGAGCGGCAAAGGATTGCAAAACCGTAAGATCACTTTACTTGAGAAACCCTTGTTCTCTCTATTTCTATACCTTAAGTTAGATTGCGGAAAGCCCCAGACTTGAATTAATTGAATTAAAAATCAATATTTGTTTTGTTATTAATTTAGTTTTTGTACTTAGTTTCACTTCATTCACATATTACTTTTCACTTTAGGATTCAAACAAAAAAAATTTATTTACCCTATTATTGACAAATCCCTATGGACGATACCCGAAATACTACAAAAGTTGTAGTAGCTTTTTCTTTGATCTTTCTTGGTCAAAGCTACTACATACTAGGCTTAAGTTGTATCTTGTTGTAATATCATAGGATATGGGAGTGCAATTAGCTCTATATAATGGAATGTTAAATCAACTTCAAAATTAAATTATGAGAAAACCAATATTTTCCTATGGGTATTAATGATCCCAGCTCGGGCTCTTCATTCACGGTGACACCATTTTTTAGGGATATTTGGGTTTCTAATTCATAGTTGTGCATAAGGATGTTTTGGTAAAAATGTAAGGTTGCACTAGATTTCATGAATGGTATTTCTAGATTGGGTTAGGTAATTAATTGAAATCCAATAAGGATGATTAATTGATTAGGACCCAAGCGGGCTAAATCAAGTGACCTAAGAAAAATTGAGTTCAAGTCACTTAAGCAGATAGGAAAGCACATATAAACCTTCTTATGAGTTTAGGATTTCATTCTCTACACTTTTTTTGTTTAAACTCTAGAGAGAAAAGCCTAGCCTCCCCTTAGAGAGAAGACCACCCTCCTCTAGTGCTAAGATTCATGAGAAAATGTGAAGGGTGAAAGATTTCTTGGTTATTGAGACCTACTATACATTTTGCATGACTTCACCATATTGAAATTGATCTAGGAATATCTAGATCATAGATAAACCACTAATCTCTATATCTAAGGTTGTTTTTAAATGCCTTGTTTTCTAATATGCATAGATATAGCTCCTAGGAATAGATTGCATATGCCCTAATGGTTCAAGGATGGGAATGAAGTAATCTGGGTATTCCCTACACTTTGTTTTAACTTTTAATGCATCTAAGTTACATATGATATAAGTAATATAAGTGTGAAGACTCATATAAGTAATAATTCAATCATGGGTAGTAAAGTGGAAACAAAAACTATAATATATTTAAGTATATATTAAAGAAAACTTATTTGGTGACATCATGTCATACTTTTAAGGGTAGATCCTAATAGAGTTTTCTTATGGGTCTAAGTCGTCCATGCTCGAGCTCACGCTCCTTGGTGGCATGTTATTTAGAGAGATATTTGGGTTTTTGTTCATAAGTATATATAAAGATATTTTAGTAAAAATGCAAGATTACCTAAGAGCTTATAAATTATCTTTCTAGATTTAGTTAATTAATTAATTGGAACCTAATAGATTTAATTAACTGATTCATGCCTAATTGGTGTCTCAACTGATTTGTGTCCAGCTGGTGCTCCTTGATTGAGGGATTAATCAACAAAATTTATAACCTATTACACCATATACTAGGGTAGCAAAGACAAAGCTACTATAGCATAGTGGCTCTAGGATCGTTCACTGGGATGGGTTTTCACTTCACAAATGATATTAATTCAAAGCTGAATTGGTGCCTTTTCATTTCAAGGTTAGCTTTAAAAGAAAACATAAAGATGTTTGAATGAAAAAGGAAAGGTTTTAAGCTAACCAAAAGTAGTAACTGATTTTACTTATAAAGAAAAGTGTTTCTTGGAGTTTAGATCACTAGGATCAGATTCATCATACAAAAAGGAAAGTTCCGGTCACTTGTTTCTTTTCCTCGCATTAGAGAATTAACATATAGTTCCTTTTCCAATCGGTGTTGTACAGATGCTTCCCATTAATGGGTTCAACCACTAAATCCCTCTCACTGATGCACCTTGCAATGGCTCATACCTCTCACCTAGCACTTGCCATTCAAGGTGATCTTTAACCTTGGATTACCCGTCAAAAGCTCACAAGAGATAACTAATGGATGTCTCCTTGGAGTCCAAAAGCTTACCAAGTGTTGGCTATTCTAGAAAATCCTACTTCAAGTCACCTCCTAGAGGCTTGCAAGGGGTAAACTAGTGCATCTCCATGGACGGAAATCACTTGCCTTACCAAGTGTTGGCCCATGTGATTTAAAGGCATTTTAAGTTAACTAAAAAGATAAAAACCATTAACGGGTCACACTTTCTCTTCATTAAAAACTAAAACAACAAAACTTCCAATTTATGCATGTGGAAACTTACCTGGCTTTCTTCACTCCAAGAGACAAAGAACTTAGCCTCTCATCATCTGAGGAAAAATCCTCAGAGTTTGATTGGCTAGAAAGAAAAAGAACAAGAAAACAAAAATATATAGAAGAAACAGAGCAAGTGCTCTGTTCGTTGCTTACATATATCTATGATGGATTCTCCTGGAACAACCTCCTCCGAGAGTCCTCCTGAGAGTTTATATAGGAAGGTAATTTACCCTTCCTTGGATACTTCCTAACTAAGGAATTACATGAGTGGCTGAATACAAGGATAAAATGGAAATTTAGACACAAAAATATCAGAAGAAAAGATCTAAAAGAGTCGGTGCACAACTATATGGAAGCTTCAGGACCATTTCGCAGGTGAAAATGAGGTCTGCGAGATTTTGCAGATGCACAAAAAGGCTGCGAAATTTCTTCATAGCAACCAGCTGATTTCGCACTACTGCAAAGTTGGCTTTCATCTTGTGGTGTTTGGATTCCATCGCGTCATGAAGCTTCAGGGGAAATCCATGGTACTGTACAAAAAGGCTGCGAAATATCTCGCAACAAAATGGTGATTTCGCAGCACTTTTCTGAAGCCTTCCTTCAGCTTGGAGTGATTGGCTTCCAATGGCTGTAACTTCCTCATTTCAGCTCCAAATCGTGTACCGTTTGAAGCATTGGATTCTTGACTTCCTGAGCTTTGAAATGGTATATAGCATGTAGAAAATAGACTTCGGGAAGTGCTCCAAAAGTGCAAAAGAAGACTGCAGCTGCTGTCCTCTGTTTTCTTCTTTGCTTTTCTCCTCTTTGCTTCTCTCCTTGCATACTTTGAACGACTTTGGCAAAGGGCTATGGAGCTCCAAATCTTGGTTCTTCATGAATTTGAGCTCTTCATTGCTTTGCCATGGATTCCAAATAACTCTCCTCAATCTCATAATGCTTTGGTGATCAAAATACTAACAAAAACACCAAAACTTACACATTTTGATTAGAATTGATTACAAGGGGCCTTAACATGTTAATTGGGTTAAAAGACAATAATTACTACTCAAGAGTGTTTAAAAGGATTAATTACAAGCTATGAAATAACACTTTTTGAGTAGTAATCACTCCCCCCAACCAACATATTGCTAGTCCCTTAGCAATGAAGGAGAGAAAAATAAAATAAAAGTACCATAATTTACAACATCATGCTGATCAAAAAACAATTTTCAAGCGGCATGATGATCTAACTCTCACATGGAACATGAAAGAAATAAAACTCAAACTTCAATAGGAGCTATCAAATAATTTGTCTAATCACAATTCATAAAGAGTAGGCATTATGCAAATTTAAGCTTCAAAATAATTTCCACTTCCAAAGGACCAAACCTTACTCTTCCACAAAAATCTATGTGTTATTTATTAGTTTCAGGATATAGTATGTCAAACTAATCTCTCCCCTCAACCTAGTTCTTTTTCAAAGCTTAGCAAACTAATCAACCTCCAATAAGCTAAGAACGCACCTCTTTTCTTTCACAATTTTTTTTTTTCTTGTAGGAGTGCAAAGCTTAAAGGCATTCTTTTCTAAATTGTCCATGTAACGGGGGTCCATCGATGACTCCCAACCAATTAAGGTTTAGGGCATCAAGCTTTAAGGATCTTTCAACCACTAACTCCTCAGATTTCATCCCGGACTTTTGAGAATGAATTTTAATACCCAAGCACCTACAGTATGTTAAACTCCACCTATCCACCCATGTAACGAGCATTGAGGTCGGTGACTCCCAACCAATTAAGGCTTAGGGCACCAGGTTTTAAAGATTTTCACCATATACCCCTCAGACCTTGCTCGGGTTTCAAGGCAAGCAAACATTTTTCTCTTTCTTTCTTTCTTTTTTTTTCAAAGGCTCATTGGCCTTTTATAAGGTGTCCCAACACTATTAAATGAGGTCAAAGGTACCAAGTCTAAAATTTTCCTAAGTCAAGAGGGAAATAGTTTTCAATCTTATAAATGGAACCTAGTGTGCACGGTGTGTGATAAGCTTAAAGTGGAAGAAATGAGGTTGAATTCAATAGAAGTTTCAACAATTCATCAACTTTAGTAAGCATAATACAAACACTAAGTCAAGTAAAAAGACAAAAATTCAATTTCTCCCTTTTTATTTTTAAAAATTTTTCCTTAATAACCATGGAGAGTAGAATAAAAAACTTAGAAATTTTAAAAATTACACAAAAAGCAACTAAATTACCAAAATAACTTAGCATTAATAGCAATACTTACTTCCTCAACTCTCCCCCTAACCATGCTGAACATTGTCCTCAATGTGACAAAAGCGATTAAAAAATAGGGAGGAAGTGGTACCTCTTGAGTGACATGGAGTTTGAGTCGTATAGGAGAAACCACATGTTTCAAAAAAAACATAAGAGTTAGTGAGTAGAGGAAATAGAAAAATGCCAAGTTTAAACAAAAATGATGTTTAAGTATGATGTATCATCAGTAATACATCCAATCCCGGAATATAAGACATCAAAACATGGAATTATCTATACTAATATAATAAGTAAATATAAAAAATAAAAAGATGATCAAGTAATGGAAGGGTCTTGTGGAGCTGATGCATCTGTGGTGGCCTCTTGAGTGGGTTGGATCAAAACTTCAACCTCTGCTTTGGTAGTCTCCTTAGGTGGCATAGTCTCCTCAACTGGAGCTATGGGCTTTGATTAAGGAGGTCAAAAATGGAATGAAAGGCTTCATGTGTGTGATCTCAGGGTGTGCGGGGCTTTCCTCTAGTCTTGGTCATGGCTGAAATGGAAAGAGGTGGCTATTCATGAGTTCCAGAGGGTACTCAGCTGGTGCATGGGGCTCTATTGGCATTTTAGCAACTTCCCTTAGCTTTGCAAGGTGTTTTTGCAAACTTCCCTCCATTTTGCAAGTCAATTTCACAATTTGAAGGCCATTTCGAAGCTTGGAGGTGATTTGGCAGCCATTTCGAAGCTTGGAGATCATTTCATAACCATTTCGAAGCTTGGAGGTGATTTTGCAGCCCAAAAGTGCCCTGCAAAATGGAGTTTTGGTTGCGAAATTGGAAGTTTTTACGTTCGCAGCCATTTTGCAGCTTTTAAATACCCTGCGAAATTGGGACTTTGGCTGCGAAATTGGGAGTTTTTATGCTTTGCAGCCGTTTCGCAGCTGCGAAATAAGGGTCACTGTGCTGCAAAAATGGCACTCGTGTGCCAAAAGTTGGTTTTGCAGCTTCGAAATCCTCTGCGAAATGGAGCTTTCTCCGCGGAAATGGGATCTTTCATGCTTTGGTGGTTCGCAGCTGCGAAATTGGGGTCACTGTACCGCGGAATGGCACTCGTGTGCCAAAAGTTGGTTTCGCAGCTGTGAAACACCCCGCGGAATGGAGAAATCGCTGAGAAATCGCTGCGGAATTGCATTTTTTTATGCCTTAGTGGTTCGCAAAGCACTTCGCAGCTGCGAAATGGGGGTTCCTGTGCTGCGGAGTGGCACTCGTGTGCTAAACACTAGTTTCGCAGCTGTGAAATCGTTCGCAGAGGGCTTAAAAGTGTTGCGAACTGATTTTGCAGCAAAAGGCCGATTTCGCAGAGGCTGCGAAATCTCGCAGACCCCTGTTTTTCCCCTGTTTTTGCTCTGTTTTTGCTCTATTTTCGCTCCGATTTCTTCCCGATTTCTTCCTTTGCATTTCCTCTTGATTTTGATCATCCAAAAACCTATATTACATCAAAACAAAGTAGAATTAAAGCATTAAAATCAAAATTAAAGCATTGAAATTAAAATTAAAACAAGAAATTAACAAAACAAAAAGATATGGACTAGCTAGTCTTTAAAAAGACTAAGTCCATCAAAAAATTCTGATCTTGACTTAGCTTGCCCGGATCCCATATGAAGTTTGCATCCCTCATTAGAGATTTTCTTTGTATGATGGCAACGAAACCAATTCCCTTTTTGCCATACAAAGCTTGGAGAAAAGGTGGAGGCATGTATTTCTTTATCAATTCTTTCTTGATGACTATCCTCTGTGGTTCTCTTTGTTCATTAACATCATAGCCATATTTCTCTATCCTTTTCCCCTTTCTCTTTCCTTTGATTTCCTCCCTCTTTTCTTTCTCTGTTTCACTCTCTACCTCATGCTCTAGCTTGCATGTGGGCAGATCAACCTTTTTACCACTCAAAGTGATAACCGTTTTAACTTCCTTCACCATTGAAGATTCTCCCTTTTGAGCCTCCATTTCATGGATGCCCTTGGAATTTTGATAAGGTTGAGAAGGAGAGTTTTCTTTCTCTTGCACTGTGTTGAGGTTAGCAAACCTTGAGATTGAATCTTGGAGATTATCTATCTTCTGAGATAGATCATTTTGCACTTCATCCATATTTTTCTCTACACAGTCATTTCTTTGACTGAGCTGAGCATTGATGGATTTGTTAGCTTCAACAAAGTCTTCCATGACCTTGTTAAGATTCATCATAGCTTGTTCAAGGTTTGAGGCTTGCTGAGGTGCTTGAGCAGGTTGCTGGTACTGAGGTGGTTGTGGTTTCCAAGAGAATGTTGGATGGTCCCTCCAATTGGAATTGTAGGTGTTGCAATCACCAAACATTTCCCTCTCCATTGGAATGATAGGACACTCTTCAACCAAGTGCTCATATGATCGACAAATGGAACAAGGCATAGGTAGCAATGGTGTTTGAGAGATGGCTTGCACTTCTTGCATGTTCTTCATTTCTAGCTCATCCAATCTCCTTTCCATAGCTGCAATCTCTGCCTTCATGTCCATGTCGTCATTCAAAATATACATCTCACCCTTAGCATTAGGTTGAGACATCATTCTTCTCATATCTCTAGCATTTGGTTCATCCCATTCTCTTGAAAATTCAGCCACATAACTGATGAAGTTCATGGCTTCCTCTGCTATCTCATATTCAATATGGCATGCACAACTAGCAATTTGTGAATTAAAAACAGAGAAAACAAAAGAAAACAAAAGAAAAACAATTCAAAAAAAATTAAGACTAACTAAAACTAGCTAAAAGGTTAACTAAAACATAAATAAAGAAAAAGAACAATTAAAAAGAGTTAGTAAAAGGAAAAGAAAAGTCACCAAACTTGTGATGAAGATCACAAGTGTTCTCAAAAGATCATATCACTGCAAAGTGGCACCATCCCCGGCAACGGCGCCATTTGATTCATGCCTAATTGGTGTCTCAGCTGATTCGTGTCCAGCTGGTGCTCCTTGATTGAGGGATTAATCAACAAAATTTATAACCTATTACACCATATACTAGGGTAGCAAAGACAAAGCTACTATAGCATAGTGGCTCTAGGATCGTTCACTGGGATGGGTTTTCACTTCACAAATGATATTAATTCAAAGCTGAATTGGTGCCTTTTCATTTCAAGGTTAGCTTTAAAAGAAAACATAAAGATGTTTGAATGAAAAAGGAAAGGTTTTAAGCTAACCAAAAGTAGTAACTGATTTTACTTATAAAGAAAAGTGTTTCTTGGAGTTTAGATCACTAGGATCAGATTCATCATACAAAAAGGAAAGTTCCGGTCACTTGTTTCTTTTCCTCGCATTAGAGAATTAACATATAGTTCCTTCTCCAATCGGTGTTGTACAGATGCTTCCCATTAATGGGTTCAACCACTAAATCCCTCTCACTGATGCACCTTGCAATGGCTCATACCTCTCACCTAGCACTTGCCATTCAAGGTGATCTTTAACCTTGGATTACCCGTCAAAAGCTCACAAGAGATAACTAATGGATGTCTCCTTGGAGTCCAAAAGCTTACCAAGTGTTGGCTATTCTAGAAAATCCTACTTCAAGTCACCTCCTAGAGGCTTGCAAGGGGTAAACTAGTGCATCTCCATGGACGGAAATCACTTGCCTTACCAAGTGTTGGCCCAGGTGATTTAAAGGCATTTTAAGTTAACTAAAAAGATAAAAACCATTAACGGGTCACACTTTCTCTTCATTAAAAACTAAAACAACAAAACTTCCAATTTATGCATGTGGAAACTTACCTGGCTTTCTTCACTCCAAGAGACAAAGAACTTAGCCTCTCATCATCTGAGGAAAAATCCTCAGAGTTTGATTGGCTAGAAAGAAAAAGAACAAGAAAACAAAAATATATAGAAGAAACAGAGCAAGTGCTCTGTTCGTTGCTTACATATATCTATGATGGATTCTCCTGGAACAACCTCCTCCGAGAGTCCTCCTGAGAGTTTATATAGGAAGGTAATTTACCCTTCCTTGGATACTTCCTAACTAAGGAATTACATGAGTGGCTGAATACAAGGAGAAAATGGAAATTTAGACACAAAAATATCAGAAGAAAAGATCTAAAAGAGTCGGTGCACAACTATATGGAAGCTTCAGGACCATTTCGCAGGTGAAAATGAGGTCTGCGAGATTTTGCAGATGCACAAAAAGGCTGCGAAATTTCTTCATAGCAACCAGCTGATTTCGCACTACTGCAAAGTTGGCTTTCATCTTGTGGTGTTTGGATTCCATCGCGTCGTGAAGCTTCAGGGGAAATCCATGGTACTGTACAAAAAGGCTGCGAAATATCTCGCAACAAAATGGTGATTTCGCAGCACTTTTCTGAAGCCTTCCTTCAGCTTAGAGTGATTGGCTTCCAATGGCTGTAACTTACTCATTTCAGCTCCAAATCGTGTACCGTTTGAAGCATTGGATTCTTGACTTCCTAAGCTTTGAAATGGTATATAGAATGTAGAAAATGGACTTCGGAAAGTGCTCCAAAAGTGTGAAAGAAGACTGCAGCTGCTGTCCTCTGTTTTTTTCTTTGCTTTTCTCCTCTTTGCTTCTCTCCTTGCATACTTTGAACGACTTTGGCAAAGGGCTATGGAGCTCCAAATCTTGGTTCTTCATGAATTTGAGCTCTTCATTGCTTTGCCATGGATTCCAAATAACTCTCCTCAATCTCATAATGCTTTGGTGATCAAAATACTAACAAAAACACCAAAACTTACACATTTTGATTAGAATTGATTGCAAGGGGCCTTAACATGTTAATTGGGTTAAAAGGCAATAATTACTACTCAAGAGTGTTTAAAAGGATTAATTACAAGCTATGAAATAACACTTTTTGAGTAGTAATCATTAACTAATTAGGACTAATGGATTAAATTAAATGATCTAAGCCCAAGATAAACTCTAGTCACTTAAGTCCACGAGAAAACTCTAGCCTTCGTCCTTCTAGAGAGAAGTCCTATTAGGAGGAAGATTTCTAAGTCTTCAAGATCGTTCTTTATTAATTGGGAAAAGGATTTTGGAAACATCCAAATCTGAGGTATAATCTCTACTTACTTCTCATCTTAGAATAAGTTTTAAAAGGCATATTTGTAGGGAATTAAACCGAATTCCCAACCCGTGAGAAACAAAAATTAGAGAAAACACACGCCAAAGAAAAACAATCATATGCACAAGACAGTATTTACGTGGTTCGACAATTTGCCTACATCCACGGAGTTGTAGGGATATCATTATTATCAGGGAAGAATACATAGTACAACATGACGGCTACAATATTCTCTCTATATATATAACACGACAACCCCACCACACTAAAAAAACCCTAATTACAAAAGGTGGTTCCACAATGGGCTAAACGGGCCCAACAGGCCTCAATAAATCTCCCATTAAAAAGCCATGCAATATTATTCGGGTCGGGTCGTTAAACCGGATCAAACAAAACTAAGCTCCACAAAGCCCAACAAATCTCCCACTTGGAGACTAGTCCAATCACCAACATCAAACCGCTATCCTCCAAGAAACAATCCCTCATCCCTACAACTCATCTTCCTGTCCTCAAGCTAGAAGACCAATTGAAGCTGCGCACAGCTTCAACTTCTCAATAGTGACACCCTTAGTCAACATGTCTACAGGGTTCTTAGATCCACAAATCTTCTCAAGTATTACCAGTTTATCCTCAACAAGATAACGGATAAAATGGTATTTTGTTTGTATATGTTTCGACTTTGAATGAAAAGCCGAATTTTTGGCAAGAAAAATTGCACTCTGACTGTCACTGTGTAGAATGCCCATCTCCTGCTTCTTACCTAATTCATCTAAGAAACCATGTAGCCAAATCATCTCCTTTCCAGCTTCAGTTGCTGCAACATACTCAGCTTCTGTAGTAGACAAAGTAACAATCTTCTGTAGATTTAAAGTCCATGATATAGCTGTACCACCTAGAGTAAAAACAAACCCAGTAGTACTCTTTCTACTATCAATATCACCAACAAAATCAGCATCTACATAACCCTGCAGTTTCAAACTTGCACCTGTGAAGCAAAGACATGTATCTAATGAACCCTTCAGATATCTTAAAATCCACTTGACTGCCTCCCAATGCTGCTTTCCAGGCCTACTCATGAATCTGCTCACAACTCCCACTGCATGTGCAATGTCTGGCCTTGTACACACCATAGCATACATCAAGCCGCCAATAGCTGAGGCATAGGGCACCTTGCTCATATGGTTCCTTTCTTCTTCTGTCTTCGGTGACTGTTCTTTGCTTAGTTTGAAATGACTACCCAAGGGTGTGCTCACTGGTTTAGCTTCATTCATGTTGAACCTGCTGAGAACTTTCTTGACATACTTTGACTGTGAAAGCTTCAATGTACCATTAGTCTTGTCTCTAATGATTCTCATACCAAGGATTTGATTTGCAGCTCCTAAATCCTTCATTGCAAACTGTTTGGACAATTGCTTCTTCATATTATTAATCTTCTCAATGTCAGACCCTGCAATAAGCATATCATCCACATACAACAGTAATATGATGTAAGAATTGTCAAAGGACTTAACATAGCAACAGTGATCAGCTTCACATCTCTTGAACCCAATTCTATGCATAAAATTGTCAAACTTCTTGTACCACTGTCTAGGAGCTTGTTTAAGGCCATACAAGCTCTTTCTCAGTTTGCAGACTAGATTCTCTTGTCCCTGAACAATGAACCTTTTTAGCTGAATCATGTAAAGGTCTTCCTCCGAGTCACCATGAAAGAATGCTGTCTTCACATCTAACTGCTCAAGATGTAAGTTTTCTGCAACCACCATTCCAAGTACAAGTCTAATTGTTGACATCTTCACAACTGGAGAAAATATCTTTGTGTAGTCAATGCCCTCCTTCTGCTGGAACCCTTTAACAACTAATCTGGCCTTCTAACGTTTGCTACCATCATGCTCATTCTTTATTCTGTATACCCACTTGTTGTGCAAAGCCTTCTTTCCTACTGGCAATTCAGTCAGTTCCCATGTCTGATTCCCCAATAGGGAATCCATCTCATCCTTCATGGCTAACTCCCACTTGCTTGAATTCTCATCTTGCAATGCTTCATCACAACACTCTAGCTCACCACCATCAGTCAACAGGAGATAATTTAAAACAGGTGAATAACGCTGCGGAGGTTTAATGTTCCTGGAAGATCTGTGAACTTCAGCTACAGGTGTACTCAAATCTACTTGTGAATTTACATTCTCCTTATCTTCTTCACCCCCTTTTTGGACAGTACTTTCCGTCAATTCATCTAAGTTGACAAACTCAGATTTCTTTTGATCTATCTCTATAACATCTGACACTACAGTTGACCTGTCCTTGTACATAACCTGTTCATTAAATATCACATTTCTACTTCTGATGATTTTCCTGTTTTGTTCATCCCAAAACCTATAGCCAAATTTCTCATCACCATAGCCAATGAAAAAACATATTTTTGATTTTGCATCAATTTTACTACGAGCATCAGAATCAATATGAACATAAGAAACACAACCAAAAACTTTTAAATGTGAAAACTTCACCTCTTTACCACTCCAAACCTCCTCAGGAAGTCTGAACTCCATGGGAACTAATGGTCCTTGGTTTATCAAGTAAGCTGCAGTGCTAACAGCATCAGCCCAAAAAGTTTTTGGTAGTCCAGCATGCAACCTCATACTTCTAGCACGCTCATTGAGAGTTCTGTTCATGCGCTCAGCCACACCATTCTGCTGTGGTGTCACAAGAATGGTTTTCTCCATCCTAATTCCCTATGCAGCACAATACTCACTGAACCCTCCATCTATATACTCTCCTCCATTATCTGACCTCAAACATTTTATTTTCAAACCTGTTTCTGTCTCAACCATGACCTTCCACTTCTTAAAAGTTTCAAATACATCAGATTTATTTTTCAGAAAATAAACTCATACCTTTCTACTTGAGTCATCAATAAAAGTGATGTAGTACCTTGAACCTCCTAGGGATGCAACCGGAGAAGGCCCCCACAAATCAGTGTGTACTAGTTCCAATTTTTCAGCCTTTGGTGTCCTGCCAGTTTTCAAGAAGCTCACCTTTTTTTGCTTTCCTAAGATGCAACTTTCACACATGTCAAAATCAATGGACTTCAATTCTGGTAG
The DNA here is from genome assembly GCF_004353265.1 of Vitis riparia. Classification (NCBI taxonomy): domain Eukaryota; kingdom Viridiplantae; phylum Streptophyta; class Magnoliopsida; order Vitales; family Vitaceae; genus Vitis; species Vitis riparia. Next base: position 11,036,886 of record NC_048444.1, read on the forward strand.
TTTTCCTTTTGACAATAACATCTTCATCCATTTCTCACTCATGTGACCAAGTCTGCGGTGCCATAGGCTTGTATTAGTACTTGCATCAGCAACTGCAATTGTGTCTCTTGGACATGAGGTCATATACAAAGTACCAGTCTTCTTTCCACGGGCCAATACCCTAGCTCCCTTTGTAACCTTCCAAGTACCACCAACAAATAGTATTGCATGTCCTTCATCATCAAGTTGTCCAACAGAAATCAGATTCCTCCTCAGGTCAGGAATATGTCGAACCTTCTCCAGTAACCAAACAGACCCATTGGGCAACGATATCCGGACGTCTCCCAGACCCACAACATCCAAGGCTGAACCATCAGCCAAATACACCTTACCAAAATCACCTGCAACATAATTCTATATGATTTATCGGTGTGAAGTGGTGTGAAACGAAGCTCCTGAATCCAAAACCCAATCATCAAGTGGACTGTCTACTGCAAGAAGTAATGCATCATGTGCCTCTTCTGTTACAGCATTAGCAGAATCATCTTCATTCTTCTTCTTAGGGCTTTTGCATTGCCTTTTAAAGTGACCTGTTTTCCCACAATTCCAGCATTGTACTTGTTGGCCTGATCTAGATTTGCTTCTGTTCCGATTAGAATTTCTGGAATTTGATCTACCCCGATTTGAATTTCTGTCATTATCTTTGCCTCTTGTCTCAAGGTTTAGGGCAGAACCAGATCCTGAGGTTTCACCTGCATCTTTTCGGCGAATCTCCTCAGCCAGAATTAAATCTCGTATATCATTGTACTTGAGCTTTTCCTTTCCCGTAGAATTGCTTACTACCATCCTCATTGCCTCCCAACTGTTTGGCAAAGAAGCCAAGACGATCAGAGCACAAATCTCATCATCAAAATCAATTTCTACAGACGACAATTGATTTGTGATTGTATTAAATTCATTAAGATGTTGTGCTACTGATGTATTCTTTGCCATCTTCAAATTGAACAATTTCTTCATCAGATGCACCTTATTGTTTGCGGACGACTTTTCATACATACCGGATAAAGTCTTCATCAAATCTGTTGTGGTCTTCTCCTTTACAACATTATGTGCAATAGACCTAGACAGAGTTAACCTAATAACTCCTAGAACATGTCTATCAAGAAGCGCCCATTCCTCAGCCTTCATACTCTCAGGTTTTGTCCCCAAAAGAGGCAGATGCAATTTCCTCCCATAGAGATAATCTTCAATTTGCATCCTCCAATACGCAAAGTTTGTGCCATCAAACTTTTCTATTCCAGACGCCTTTCCTGCTTCCTCTGCCATTGCTCCCACTCAAACCTAGCCCTAGGCTCTGATACCAGTTGTAGGGAATTAAACCGAATTCCCAACCCGTGAGTAGCAAAAATTAGAGAAAACACACGCCAAAGAAAAACAATCACACGCACAAGACAGTATTTACGTGGTTCGGCAATTTGCCTACATCCACGGAGTTGCAGGGATATCACTATTATCAGGGAAGAATACAGAGTACGACATGGCGGCTACAATATTCTCTCTATATATATAACATGACAACCCCACCACACTAAAAAACCCTAATTACAAAAGGTGGTTCCACAATGGGCTAAACGGGCCCAACAGGCCTCAACAAATCTCCCATTAAAAAGCCATGCAATATTATTCGGGTCGGGTCGTCAAACCGGATCAAACAAAACTAGGCTCCACAAAGCCCAACAATATTAATATCTAATATGCCTAGGAGATACATGCACCCTTAAGAGAGATTTAGGAGTCGGATAGGTTTTTCCAAGATTCCACCAAAAGCAAGGAAAGTACATAGAACTAAAGAGAAAAAGGGATATGGAGATATATTTCTACTAAAAATTCTGGAAGAATACGTATCTTATGTTCTAACTATGCAAGAATGGAGGCTGGTTGTGCAGCTAAGTGGCTGAGCAATGGTAGCTAAATAGACAAGTGCTATGGATAAAACTTATAGAATAGAATGAAGTCAAACTGTACAAGAATGATAAAAATATTCTGATGGAGCATTTATAGGAGGAAAATTAGCTCACGTGAGAGCATAATTCCACAAATGAAGATGAGGAAAAAAATTAAGATCTACTATAGTCAAATGCAAGAGAATCACAAGGGAGCAAAGGACTAATGAAAGTGGAGAGAAGCTAATCAAAATGAAGTAAAGGGGAATTAGAATGAAGAGGGGATGTCAAAGAAGCAAAAAAGGGAAGGAAGAATATTATACAGCCAAAATCACGAAAGAAAAATATTTTTAAGATTAACTTATAGATAATAATATAGTCATTAATCTCTAGAAACCACCTCCAATAAACACGTTGATCAACTTTATATATCTTTACTTCTTTCAATCCACTTATTCTTTATGCAATAGGAGTTGTAGCTTAGCTTACTATTCCCTTTATGAGATTTTGAGTCCTTGATGCTTCAACGCAAGCCAAGAACATATAGTAGTTTAGATCCTTTATCTTATTGCCCAATTCAGCTAGACCAGGAGAATAGTGGCGAACGGTGATCTCAAACCCCATTCAATCAATTGAGCCCATCTCAACTTGCTATATATCCAGTAGGTGGATTAGTAGAGATTTAATCCAAATGGACTTTGGCATGCCCACGCACTAGCTAGCTGCATCAACATCACGTGTCAAAAGATCTTTGATGCCTCTTCCCAGGGTATTTCTGAGATGGAACGCTTGGGACGACAGTGCCCATTTTAGAATAGAGTCATTGGTTGCTAATTTACAAATGATTGTTAGGTGGGTGTTTTTAGGTCTCCACTAATTTACAAATGATAGTCAGGTGGGCGTTTTTAGGTGTCCACCTCGCAGCCTTTCATAGGTGTGGACCGTGTGGTTTAGATACGAAGATAAATGGGTTAGGGGTAGGTTGGAACACTTTTTTTAAAAATCCAAGACAAGTTCAATATTGACTTGTCTCATTCTACCTCATACCATATATATAAATTAAAAAATAATTACATTTATTTATCTATTATTATTATTTTTAATACATATAAAATAAAAAATAAAAAATATTAGTTCTCAAACAATCAAGTTGTAAAATTTATAATATTTTTTTATAAAATATTTTATTTTTAATATAGTGAAAAACTTTAAAAATTAAAAATATAAATAAATAAAATATTAAAGGAGGTGCGAATATAAGAAATTCCTATACTGATCTTGCCTTATTTAAATCATAATTCTTGCTCCATTTAAGACAAAGATGAGATTGTGCTTTTGTAAATGGGGTGGAGTAGGAATGATATGCCAAACCTACCCATTTTCATTTCTATGGAGAATCATATTACTATGAATGAACCATTATGAATTATATCAAAACCTCATTCATTCCCATAGCAAATTCAAAAATTTCACAATAAGTTAAGTCTTATTTAAGATGTTTAGTCAAAATATAAAAATCAAAGATTTTTAATTTGAATGACACTCAACTAACATTTTTACATTATTTTCTATTCTAATTTAAACAAATTTAAGATTAAAAACAATCCCAAAGACTGTTTTTGATAGAATATATACTTCAAATTTGATGCTTTTAGAGGCTACAATCCTCATCTAAATTCATCAATGACTTAAAAAAAAATAAAAAGTTATTCCCCACTCAAATGCTTCCATTCCCTAACATGCACGTGATCCTATCCTAATATCATTATTATCTCAAGATGCTCCTATAAATTATTCTCATTGTAAATTCCCAACTGACTCAGGGTGAACCCCACGAAAGAACTATAAAAAACGAGGTAGTGGGCTCAATATGCAAGAAGTATAGGGGTACATTGGCAAATAAGCTAAGAAGGGGATGATATCACAAAACCTAATTTTGTATGGTAGGTGAGCATTGACCGGGGAGGGGCAGATGGGTTGTATAAGAAGGCCCCAAGGTCCTCTATCTCATCACAGATGTAAAACCATTACCATGGCTAAGCAGAAGAAGCAGAGAAAGAGACTGAGAAGAGGGAAAGAGAGATCGGAGCTACTGGAAGTTGTAGGAATGGGCTGATTGGGATAAAAATCTCATGGTGGAAACACTTAAATTTTTTTCCCAATGCCGCCCATTCCAATGATTTTCAGCTGTTCCTCCCTTTCCCTGCCATCTCAATTCCTCATATTCAGGGTTCTCCTCCACCCCCAACTACAAGGTATATTTTTCCTGTTTCTTCCATGGATTTTTATTTTTATTTTTTTGAAAGTTTTGCAATTATACATAGCGACTATATTATATGAAATTATTGCTTGGGAGAGATGGAATTACAACACACATGAATACGGCCTGGAGATGGCAGATCTGCGCAAAATCAAGTGAATTGGAACCTTTTGATCCTATTCTGCTTCTATTTTACATGCATCTAGTTATATAATTCGCATAACAGGCACAACCAACAAGGGATGGCATCCACCTTGATTATTGATGGAGTAGATGTGAGATCTAAACCTAAAGCCATCAGGAACCAGACTAAAGTTCTCAGGGTCTATGCATCTACGATTATACTTTACATAAAAGAGTGCGTCTATATATTCCTGTTAATTTCTTCATTTTAGCTTTTAATTCGATAAAATTGATGAGTGTTACAAAACAAGGGAAAAACCGAAGAAACACACCAATAAGGGAAGACAGAGAATCAAGGAATTCGAGAACCAGAATTGTGATTCAATCTTCCAAAAGCAGGTGAGCGGCCTTCACGGAAGGTCTTTGACTTTAAGCCCAAGACCTTAGATCTCCATGGGTGCGAGAGCCACTCATCTTGAATGTGTTCCAAACAAGTCAATACTAGTCTTCCAACCCTCCACTTGACCCAAAACTAAGCCCTTATGATCTTTTTCCTCCTCCCCACATATATATATATATATATATATATATTAAATTGTATTTATATTTATATTTATTATTTATTATTTATTTTGAGTTTGGTGATCAGGACTGGGTATTCAAGTGGCATATGTTATAGAGACTGAATTTCATTCTTTACATCTGGAAAATGCTTGGCGTATGATCATAACAAATGAAGTAGTCGAAAGAACAACATGAGAAAGGGTTATTTTCCTTTCTCGGTTTAGGTTTTACCAATTGGCAACTCTGAATTTTTGTTATGCTATCATGGAATTTCATTTAAACTTCATTCTTAGTACATTAACTTCTCTCCGTAGTCATGGGATCCGGGGATTGAATTCAAATGAGAATGGAATCATATCAAATACTTAAAAGAAACAGCTCACCAAATGGTATGTTTAGAGCTTTACCTTGTTCCAGTAATATTTCAGTTTTCTGCCTAGTCTCGACTTGCTATAGCCAGGAAAAGGGTCATTAAAGAAACATGGTCACATTGCTTAACCAAACTCTCTGATGGGCCCCGGCCTGCCCTGGCACTTTATGAAGGGGCCAGGCTCCTGGAACTAGTTCAAGATGCTCGGCCGAGGCATGAAACTGAAACTGCACGCCGTCTCTCTTTCATGGTACTATGTGATAGATGATTCACTTTAACCATGGTTCTATCCAACTAATCATGATTTATAACGATAAACTATAAGTTTATCACAACCTATTAGAAGACTCATGGAGGACAGATGCCATTCATTCCACATAAAGTCATTATTCTTCATCATGGAATGTGTGCCGGGATCAATTCCAGCCATGGCAGATATTGCTTGAGGTTGCTGTCAAAGATCCCATGGTCACGGAGATCAGTTTTGAGTTTGTTCTCTGCGCCATTAACAACTTCTCTTCATGGTCATCTTGCTGAGCAATGTGTCCTGAGGGTTGAATTACTTGGGAGGACAAAGTGATAAAATAAATTAGGGATAAATTTGGCTATGATGTGAATGGGAACATATCAAATCTTAAAACAATCGATTGACTACAATTCAGCTATAAATTTTAGGATATAAACACATTCATGTTAATATATGTACGAAAATATCCAACCAAGCAACACTAGGAATCTGACTCATATGAAATGAATAAATTCAGAAGAATTGTAGCATTGATTTGTTGATTGAAGCATGGGAAAACACTTCCTGGATCCTTCTTTCCAATCTTAAACCAGTGCACATAAGTAATCACTGCTCTATCCTCCAAGATACGTACCAGTAGCTTCCCAAGATATGCCACAGCATACAAAACTTTCTCTTCAAGAGAAATTTATGACCAAATTGAAATTTGATTAATTTGAAGAATGAGGCATAATTTCTTTTTAATCCTCTTCTTATGAGGAGCTTGACTTGGCTCATGTCTATCAATGGCAGAATGCTAAATCTCTTCAAGTCTTTGAACTTGATATTGTTCTTTGAACGCTTTGCAAAACTTTTTGAATCCTTGAGGGGATAAATTTTTTTTTTTTTTTTTTAATTGTTCTCAAGTATGAAAGTCTCTCCATGTTTGCTAGTGTAATTTTGAAAGCTAAGGACATCCTCTTTATAGGAGTACTAAAAGAGACATATTTGGATAGTTTTACAATTTATAAATATTATTCTTTAATTTAAGTTAATATTTATAGACATTCAAATAGTCTTAACCTTTAAAATATTATTCTTTAATTAAAATTAATATTTCAAAAATAATATTTGTATAGTTTCTAATTTATTTTTAATGAGAATTGATAGTTGTCTTTTTAATGATTAAATTGATAATTATATTTTACTTACCAAATTTTCATCATTTAATTTGATGACAAATTGTTTTCTTCTTGTGTGAGGTCCATGTGACATGTGTCACAATTTGATTTGATAAAGTCATTTTCAGGTGACTATTTTATTTTGCCACATCCGTTCTTTTATTATATGCTTTATGACGTGTGGTGAATTTTTTTTTTTGCAATAAATTAAATTAACTATTAACATATGGTCCATAATTAACTTAATTTGAGTATTTAATAAATTAGAAAAGGTTAAATTTTGCTTACAAACGCCCCCTTAAAAAGTTGTGCAAAAGTTCAATGTAAAAAGTAAACAAGTTATAATTTTTTTTTTCTTTCATAAAGTTTAAAAATATAACTTGATTAGAATATCTTTGTTATTTGAAACATTGATTGAATTTGGAATGTTTTCCAAAATGCCCTTGTGCCCAAAAAGGATCAAGTCAGAATGTAATTCAAATTATTATTATTATTATTATTATTATTATTATTATTTACTTCAACTTTTACCAAGGTTAAATTCTTTTGCGTTTAATCTTGCAAACATGTCCTAATTTTGCCTAAGTCACCCTTTTGGGTTTTTAACTTAGTAAATATTTATTTTTTATTTATACCATACATAAATTCATCTAAATTATTAGGAGCAACATGCGTTTTAAGCTAATAATTTAAAGAGCATTACTTTTTTTTAAAAAAAAAAAAAATTGATCCAAAGGTGAAAAACATGTGTTCTTGGAACAAAGTTTATTTAAGGGTCACATATGACTTATTCTTGACAAAACTTGTGAAGAACTTTCTTGAGTATTTAGAAGGATGAAAGAAAAATCTTTGAATTTGTCTTCATCTTCTACCTTGAAGGTAGATGAATAATATTTTTGTATTGTATTTGATATTCTTTTATAGGCTTGTTGAAAAATGTTTTAAGATTATACTTGATTTCGATGAAAGGATGATAAACATATGTTCTTATAGCAAATTTTAGTTGAAAGTCAATGATGGCTATAAAGAACTTTTGGAAAATGAAAGAAAAATTTTGAGTTTATCTTGTTTGGCCTTGAAGGTTGATGAGTGTCACTTTTTGTCATGCTTGATATTTTTCCATGGGCTTGTTGAAGAATGTTTGTAATGTGATCCTAACCTTTGAAGCTTTGTTGAATTCATATTGAGTTGCATCTTTTTTCTTTTTTTCTTTTTTTTTCTCTCTTTTTTCAGAATACCTCATGTTGAAGAGCTAGAGACACTTATATCTAGAGGAGAAGTTGGAGAATTTAATTTAGAATATCTAAATTTGACTTATCTAGTTTAAGGAATTTGTTTGTCTAGTTTAAGAAATTGTTTTTCTTAATTGAAGGAATTTATCTCCTTAATTTATTGATAAAGATCATTTTTTTCCTCTTCTGTTGCTACAATTTAAGCTAAGCTAGGAGGAATATGCAATTTATGCTCATGCTTTCAAGAGCATCTTCACTTTTAAACTTTTAATTGTATTAGATGCTTGAGACATATCTATAGGTTTCATATGTTAGTTTTTTAACATTTGCAATAATAACTATTCAAATGAATTAAACTTCAACTTGTGAGTAACTTTTGTCAATTTTTCTTAATTGAAAAAGATATATATATTTTTTAGAGCATAACAAAGTGTAGAACTTTGAAAATAATTGTAGTCAAATTTGATGTCACACTCTTTTCATCCTTATCAATGATGATTTTGCTCCCATTAGTATCATTTTCAAGTTCTTCAATTGATATGCTTTCACTTGTATTTGCTTTTATATTAAGCACTATATCATGTGTTCGTGTTACTAAATATTCTTCAAAAGTTTTAGGCTTGATATGCAAGATGCAATAGAGTTCCTAATGCATTCCTTGAGTGTAAATAAAAACTTTCAATAAATTTTCTTATGATTAAGAATTAAATTTCTCCTCTTGTTGATGTAATCAATCATTGGTTCACTTTTTCGCTATCCAGTATTAGTGAGTTCAAACATGTTGATGATATGACAAGTACTAAAGAAACAATTAAGAAACTCTCTTTCCATTAGCTCTAGACTATCTATAGATTAGTTTTAAAACAGGTGTACCAGTTGAATACATATTCTTTGAATGAACGAACAAATTGTTTGACTAGGTCTTCCTCTATTCTAGTACTATTACATATTTCCATAAAGTGAAATATAAGTTGTTTTAGGCTTTCCTTCCCATCAAAATATTGAAATCTTAATAGTTGGTAACCTATTGACATTTCCAAGAGCTTGATGCTCTATAGCAAGGTTTGAGATATGGGAACCTGAAAGGCCTTCTTCTTTGTTTTTAATGTTATCAATGCTGAATTACCTTAATTGACTTATTGGAACAAATCTATTTATAGAGTCTTCATAGTTCTTGAGTTAATCTTGCAACTTAGAAGCCTTAACTCTGCTTAGGGGGTTTGGGGGTTTTGTTTCTTGAGATGTAGATCCATTAGTACTATGACTTAATTCTCTCATAATCGCAATCTTGCTAATAAGGAGAGCTATTTTAGCATATTTTCTCTTGCATAGATTGAGTGAGAGTTTTATTTATTTAGCTTATGCTAATAAGTTATTGCTTTAGTGTAAATGTGTTTGTCATCATAACTGACATGATAAAATTAGAAGAGTCAACAAAATCAATGACCACATTAAGCATTGCCTTGGAACATCATGTGGAGATGTTAGAGTAAACCTACTATTAGATTCATCGTTTTCTTAAGTAGAAAATGATTTATAGTTGCTTTTCTAATTATCAAATTCACCAATTTTAATATTTTGATAATTACATTTAAATTATATGAATTTTTATTTCTTAATTTAATTTGAAGATAACTTATTTTATTTCTGTATGAGGCCCATGTGACAGGTGCTGGGAATCTTAGATTACTTTGTCTCCTGACCCCGAATCTCATAAGGTACATGTTATTTATCCTAGGCTTCTTTAGATATAATGCAATGGAAAACTATAGCTATAAAAACCAAAATGGATATTAGATCTAGAGGTTATAACTCATACTTGTAATTTGGATGTTCAGAAATTGAATCTTAAGCCGATGAAGATGTCAAAAACTCCTATATAACTCATTTGCCTGTTATTTTTCCACCCAATCTTTCCTCACATGGGTTTAAGCATAAGATAAGAGTGGGTTTCTCTTTCTCCCATGAGAATGGCTAGGGTTTCTCTCTACAAACCCTCTAAAAGATGGTAGGCAAAAGTTTAAAGTTGTAACCCTCCTAAGGTGGTATATATAGGGCTCTCTATGGGCTTAAGTGACTTGCGCCGCAATTAGGCTTGGGTCACTTAATCCAGCACCCTAGGTCCTAATTGATTAATTAGACTTATTAGGCTCCAATTAATTAATTAGCTCTATTGGACTCTAATTAATTAATTAGTTCAATCCAAAAAGACAGTTAATAAGATCTAATGCAATCTTATGCTTTTACCAAAACGCCCTTATACATACTTATGAACCATAAATCCAAATTCCTCAAAATAAGTGTGCTACCATGAACTAGGAGCTCGAGCAAAGACCACTAGAACTTATAAGAAAATATTGGCTCATTTAGAATCTAATTCTGAAGTTGACTCAACACTCTACTAGAAATAATCAACTGCACTCTAGTATCCTAAGAAATTACAATGAGCTAAAGCTCAGGTCCATGACCTATTATTCCTTGCATGTTGTAAACTCCCTATGAACTAGTGTCTGTAATATAACAGGATACTACTATCAACCTATCAAGATCACCTCTCCAATCCTTGAGTTATAAATCCTCTTATTATGTGATCAATTGACATACTCTAATTCATGAAGAGCATATGCCAAATTTTACTTAAGGAATTACTATGACCACCGATCTCATGATCTGTCATTTGGATCACCTAAAGGGATACAACGTCTCAGTCTCATGAAATATCATGGTGTTGTTTTTGAGAATACTTATTGTCATCGACTTCCATCAATAGTGACCCAATCCATATGAGATATATAACCACTTTAGGGTCTTACCTATAGGTCAAAGCCTCATATTAATTTTCAGCATAGACTCAATATCTTCTCAAGGTTAAGAGTCCATGCAATATAGTAGTTTGGTGAATCACGACAATCCGATAACCTTATGTTATGACTCATTGTAAGTCCTATCTAATATGTAACTATACACACTATGCACTCATCATAGGAAACCTATTCCAACAGTTAAGACAAGTCATCCTTAAAATTAGGAGGTAATGCACTACAACCACTAATAGATTGCTTAAATCTATGAACCAAATATGAAGTACTTATCATCTTGCAAATGCAACTAAGTCATATATAATACAAGTGATATGGGTTTAAATACTCAAGTCAATATCAATGCTTAAGCGAATAGCAAATGGAAGGTCAAGTATAACTTTGTTATAACATGCCTTGCTTTTAAGGGCTTTATCCTAACAACATGTTATAATTAGATATAATAGAGTTATTGCCAAGTGTCACTTTTTATTTTCCATGTGTTATTTTATTATATGTATCATCACATGTGATTTTATTTTTTTTGTCACATCTTAAATCAATTATGGACATTTAATTTTTATGTTAATCTATGACTAATTTAATTTGTGAATGCATTACATTGTAAAAGGTTAAATTTGTTAGGATAGAGCCCTAGAAAGCATGACTTAATGTAATAGATTTTAGTTTCATTAGTTTATTTATTTATTATGATTCAAGTTCCCTTTATCTATCCTTATATACTTTAACTTTATTTTGAGCATTTACATCCTTATCACTTGCATTGTACATGAGTTAGGTGCATTAGGAGTTATACAAAAAATCCAAATCATAGGTTTCCTACAAGGTGATAAGTTGTTCAAAATAAATTCATGGATTTGGTCGATCCATCAAAGACTACAGTGTACCGCCTTCTAATTGGAAAGGTGATTTGCTTTGTTCATCAAGATTGTTTTCTCATGTTGAGTACACTAGTGTGTATGGTTACACATTGATAGAATTTATGATGAATCATGACATTAGCTATTAGGTAGTCATGATTCACTAAGCTACTATACTACATGGATTCTCAACCTTGAAAGGATATTCGACTTATATTAAAGTCATTAATGGATTTGACCTATGGGTGAGACCCTAAGGTGGTCATATATTCCTTAAGGATTGGGTCACTATTGATGGAGGAGGGTGACAATAAGTATTCTTGATAGAGGTTTCATGATATCTCATAGGATTGAGACAATGTGTCCTCTTGGGTGATTATAAGGACATGTAATCAAGAAAACTATAGTTGTAGTAATTCCTTAAGTGGAATTTGACTATAAAGAGTTAAAGTATGTCAATCGATCACATACAAGAGGATTTGTAACTCAAAGATGGAAAAGGTAATCTTGAGATGATAATAACATGTACCTCAGTAGATTATGGACACTAGTTTATCAATGGTTTGCATGCAGTGTATAGTAGGTGGTGGACCTTAATTTTATCTCATTCTAATATCAAAGGATCCTAAAGTGCAGTTGACTCTTTGTAATGGGATGTTAAGTCAACTTCAAAATTAGATTATGAGGGAACTAACATTTTCCTATAAATCCCAATGGTCCTCATTTGAGCTCTTGATTCATGGTGATAATTTTTTTTTTAAAAGGAATTATGAGTTTGTAATTCATATATGTGCATAAGGGAGCTTTGGTAAAAACACAAGGTTGCATTAGAGCTTATGAATGAACTTTTTGGTTTAGGCTAATTAATTAATTAATTAGAGCATAATAGGGCTAATTAATTAATCAAGACTTAAGTGGACAAGATTAAATAACCTAAGCCTAAGTTGGACTCAAGTTGCTCAAGCCAATAGGGAAGCATATATAACCACCTTAGGGGTTTATAACTTCGTTTTTAACCACTGTCTTCCATATTATAGAGGGAAAACCCTAGCCTCCCCCTCTTACCACACTTCTTTCATGCCAAGACCCGTTAAAGAAGTGATCAGGCAAAAGATCATTGAGTCCATGAGATCTACAACACCTATAAAGTATCTTCATCAAGTTGTTTGATCTAAAAACATCCAAATCACAAGTATGATCTCTATTCTCTCCAAATCTATGTTGTTATGGTTTTTATCATCATGTTTTCCATTATGCTTAGATTTAGAGAGCCCGAGGAATAAAATGCATATACCCTATATAATTTAGTGTAAGTAATGAAGCAATCCAAGTTTCCTTACAAAAATTTTCCCTTATATAGCTAGCTAGTATAAAAAACAAGACATTTATTTATTTTTAATAAACTAAAAGTACTATAACAATAGAAAATGTAGAAAAATAAAAAATTAAACTAGAGAATAATAATGGTAAAAGAGATGACCTATCAAGAAATTAAGTTGTTGATTTGTGTTGCAAAAGAAGGCAAGGAAGAATATTATTATTGTTTCTAATTCTCAATTGATCATTGCAAGAAATCAAAACAAAGCCCAATGAATATGTGGTAAACTTGACAAATAGAATTAACTAATTCCTCATGGTCTACTTGAAATTAGGGAATTTGTTCCCCAATTTCTCATTATCCTTAAAAAGTTCAACCGCCATCTATTATAAATTTAAAATAAAATTATTAAAACCATTAATTAGAATGAAGAAACAATAGAAATCAATGCATTGTGTTGGAGATCAAATTTCACATGGTAAAATAAATTTTAATAATTAAGAAACAAAAATAAGAATAATTAGGTTAAGGCACCAAAATCTTGTTCTATTGAAGAAGATTCAAACCTTTAGTGGTTTAACAACTTAAGAAACCAATATAACAAACTTTTGTTGACATGTTTCTTCTAGGATACAATCCAACTAATTCATTGTATAACTTACACTAATCTACACAAATGATTGAGTTTAAAGTTTCCTAAAATAAAATTTTCTTTTAGTTAATAAAATTATATGAGTGAGGTAAGACTATCATAAAGTTTAACACCTCCCATAAATTCAAGAAATTTCAACTCTTCAATTTCTTATAACATTCATATTAACATATGACATTAAGATGTATTTTCAATTCACATAAATTTTCATTTGTGACTATAAATTTGATAGCCCATTATGCCACATTTAATCCCTAGAACTCTCATATGTAACCATAAATTAATAAGAATATAAAAAAAATATGGAGAATATTACAATTGAGTAAATAAAAATTATTAAAAATGCCATAATATTCTCTTACTCGTTTTAATATTTTTCTAGCAAAGAAGATAAATCATTGAATAAAGGGACCATTATGCAACATGATGTATGACTTTGCATTGAACCTTCATTAGCTAGACATTCATCTCTATTTCAAAGTTAGTATTAATCTTGGACTTGAAATAAAATTGCTTGTGGAAAATAAAAAATTGTTGCTTGCACATAACAATCATAATGTTCAAAATATGAGCTTGGTTATCTAGCATATTATGGCCTTAGTTTGATTCCTATATATTCATGAGCATATGTAAGAATAGACCCAATTCTCATAAAAAGTTATCTCACCTTCATGTTCAAATAGGCAAAATCTATTGACATTATTTCTGGTAACTATTACACTCCACTATATATGAGCTATAATTTTATTAAGAATATTTTTAGAAAACTCAACCCTAAGTTATTATAGGATAATATACGCATACTATAGGGATAAAAAAAAATTAATAGTGCATTTTTATAGTTGTCTTATAATTTTTTTTTTCCTATTGAACCAAATTCTTAGGATTTCTAGTCTCGAGTTGGGTATCCTCATAAATTACTCATGATTATATGAACTTCAATCTCATCTCCTTCGATGTGTTCCAAACCCTTTTTCTTGTTAAGGCCTTTGTTAATAGATATGCAAAAGTATTGCAAGATTTAGTATAATTCACACTAAGATATTCTAATAAAAGCCTCATGATATTGTATCTTCTTCTTATTTGTATGGATTTACTATTATAATAATGGTTATTCACTCTAACAAAAGCAACAATACTATCACAATTATTCAATATCGGTGAGACTCATTTCTCTTACAGTGGGATTTCATATAAAAAATCTCTCAACTAATTTGTCTCTTTCCTTGTTAAAACTAAAACACTAACTTTAGCTTCCATATTTAACTCAACAATAATTATTTGCCTTTTGGATTTCCAATAAATAGCACAACAATCTAGCATTAAAATTTAACCAATGGTAAATAAACAATCGCTCAACAAAGTATTCCAATTGACATCACTAAAGCCTTCAATTACAACATGACATCTAATAAAATAAGCAATAACTTTTTTATTCCAACTATTTCATTACCCAATGACATGTCAATGTGCTCTACTAGGCTTGCTTGTAAATCTACAATGTACCCCTATTGCATATGCAATGTTAGGTCTAGTACAATAAGTTATATAACACAAGCTGCCAACCATGCATATTAACCTAATCATTTTGATTGATCACATTATTTCACTCTTAAGGGTAAACAAACAAATACTAGAATCAGAAGGAGTAAATTTATGCTTGCGGTCATTATATTTATATTTGTTTAAAAAATTTAATCTAATGCGATTAATCTAGAAAATATCATCACATATTTTTAAAATTTTCATACCTAGGTAAAAGTTGTCTCACTTTGATATTTCATGTTAGAGTGACTCTTAAGCATTTTTGTTTTTTATTAGTAACAACAAGTTTTTACTGAAAAATCACCAATCTTGTCTAATTGGTTATATATCATCCTTAGAAGCAAATGTCACCTTGTCAATGATAGAGAAGATGAACATGGTCATAATTATGGCCAAATGTGGTTAAGGTTGTGGTAAACATAATTCCAAACATTGTAGTGGCTATAACCATTCTTAGCTTAGGAAAATACACCCTACCACTAGAAATATAACAACGTTGAACCAATATTAGAAAATGGGAAATATTATTTATAAGGAAAAAAGACTCATGAGAATGAATGCTATATATGTGAAATGAAAGGGCATTAGTTGTGCACCTATCATATATCAAAGCATTTAATTGACCTCCAAGCTTCAAAAAATGCAAAAAGAAATGAAACTAAGGACATAACCCACTTGGATTTGTCTTAACTATTTGAAGATCCTAATTGAAAAAACCAAAAGTCCAGTAAAGTAACACCTAAATGAGGGGTAGGGTGTGAACAAGTATATTAAAAAAATTAAATAAATATTTATATATTATAATTAACTTTTCCCTACAAGTAGTTAAGGATTATCAATTTTCTCAATTATAGGCAATGTAAATAAGATAATAAAGAAATGTAATAAAGCACAAGGATTTTTATGTGGAAAACCCCCACACTAACTGTGGAGGTAAAAAACCACAAGGTCTAAGACTACTAATCTAAATCCATTATATGAGATTAAGTTACACATATTTAACTAACCGTTTTACCCTAAAGACTTACTCTCCAATACCTACAACTTGATCTTTATTCATGACACAACAACCTCTGATTGTTCTATTAAATATGCTTCAACCTCACTGAAGGGATGAAGGTCTTCAACCCAAAATTCAATGCTTGAATCCTTTGAATGAAAGAACGAGAATGGTATGGCTCATTAGGCTTTCTCCTCAATGAAACCCTCTCTATAAACATTAAGATCTCTAACTCTTTAGAGGTTATATAGAAAGATATTTATAGGCAAATAACCTAAAGAGGTTTAGTATCAATAGGTTTCCAAATCTAATTTGTGTGAAATTTTAAAAAATATTCTCCAAATCCTAGTAGAAAATTCATAAGTGCTTGAGCACACTTAATCACTACTTGAGCACCTCATGCGCTTGAGTGGTGTCTCAACACTTGAGCGCTACTACCCACTCAAGTGTTCCCTATTTCTTTCTAAATTCATAAAAAATTAATTTTCTTTAATTAAAAGAGTATCATTCCTCTTTATACCTCTTAGGAGCCTAAATTGCCACAAACCAAACTTTTTTATGTTCCCGTGACTTCATAGTTGGATGAATAGCAACTTTTGATCTTCAATAGAGAGTAAGTCACTATCTAAAAGGACTTCTATTGCCAAACATTAATTGGAACAAAATTGTTAACATATAAACAAGACTCAATGTCTTAACAATCTCTCTCTTTGGCAATTTTGTGAAAAAACACAGTTACATAAACCTACCGAACTCTCATAAAAGAGTTTACATAACACAAATTAATGTTCAATTAAAATTAACTTAAGGAAATGCTTTTCACCATCTTGTAGTACTTATCTCCTAAACTTGTAACTTGCACACATATTGAAAACTATACAAAAGGTAAAGCAATGTGTGAGATAAGATAAAATCAAAGCAATAGAATAGGATAGTTGGAGATTTTGCTTGATGCATTGTGAAAGCATGAAAAATGAACAAATTCCTATAGCAACACCAATGTACAAAGCAAAACTCGAGAAGAATATAGATGCATGCAAAAAACAAAAAAAAAAAAACATAATAGAAGCTTGATAAGACATAATAGATCAACAGTAAAGCACAAAAATCTATCTCCAATTAGAAAATAGGCAATGAAGATCATAGGAAGAAGCTTCTATGACTTAGAATAGTTTTAGAGAGATAGATAATGCAAACAGAAATATCTTGCAAGAAACATCTGTGTCGAGTATCTCTTTTTAAACTTCTAAGGCATGCTTTCAACTGTTGATTTGGTTTCCTCCAATGTCTTAGGATTAGTTTTCTCCAACATTTTAATTAATTTCCCTTAAGAATTAAATGTATAAAAAATAAATTAAACAATTCAAATATAACTAACTAAAGAATACAATAAAAATAAAATAAATAAATGAATAACTTTCCCCTAATGTCCAAGAATATTACCATTGTCTCTTCTCAAATTTAATAAGATCCTCCTATTTATGTGAATCAAGAAGCTTGTCAATTATGAAAAGTTTTCCCCCCTTTTTGTCAATGATCTCCCATTTTTTTTGTCACAAAATGGAAAAGTACATAAAATATGAACTAAAAAGCACACAAGAGACAAAAGAAAAAGATAAAACATTATATATATAGGATTTTGGATGTAAAAAAAAAATACAATAAGAGAACAATTCAAATCAATATAAATAAATAAATAAATAATAAAACTAAGCATCCAGAGAAAGCAAAAAAGGAGTCGAGCTCAATACGCCCTAAAAGTGGATCCACGAAATAATATATGAAAGCTGACCCTGGATCTCATGAAGTTGAGTGTCCTATGATTCCATCCTCATGTGAAGAAATGTCATGGAATCTACCATTTCTTGGTAGTTAGGTTGACCAAAGTTAATGCAGTGTGAGTAGCTTGGGAAGAATTAGCATAACCGTGACTAAAGTGAGTCTTAGAGCTAGCTTTGGAAAGCTTGACTTTGGAATGGGAGTGTCCTGCTCCATAGCTCATGGCTCATCCTTCTTTGCAAGAGCCTTCTATGCTATCTCCAAAGCTAGAATGGCGTCTGGAGGACCATGGGAAGTAGGGGGTGCCATGACCATATACATGGTTGTAGTGTTTGGAATTGGAGCTCCCATCCAAGTAGACATGGGAAGCTTGGACCCTCAAGGTTGGATTAATCTCAAATCCAATGTTCTTCAAGATCCAAAAGATAAGAAGGGTGAAAGGAAGGCCATCACCTTTATAGAAAGGATCGTGGTAAGGAGTCATCACATCCAAGATGACCTGACCGATGTTGAATTGTTGGCCGATGAGAATGACATGAATGAACCAAGCAGATAATCGACGTATCCAAATTTGATGGGTAGATGAGTAGAATGAATAGGTGAAGAAAGTAGCAAGGAGCCATGCTTGCTTAGAAAAGTCAATGATGGAGATGTAAGAAGGCAGTGGGTAAGAAGTGTCATAAAAACAATTTGAGTGGCATCAAGTTCCCCTTTAGTGAGGGCCTATACCATCTGTGAGAAAAAAAGAACACGAGCCTCAAGTCACGGTATGTCGAGTACACATTGGATGGATCTAGAAGAGACGAGAAAAGATTGATCATACATAGTCACTCTAAAAGTGAGCCGGTAACTATGAAGTGCATGTTCACATAGAACATCTGCACTAGATGGGGGTAGTAGGTCCCTTAGAGAGAAAAAAAGAGTCTTCCACCCTCATTCATGAATGATGTTGGGAGAGAAGTGTCTTGGAAAGCTCTAAGGTCGATTGGATGCTCGATCTTGATACGACGATCACGGGAGAGGCATAGAAACAGTCACATCCCTCCTGATAGTGGAAACACTCCACTAGAAGGTCTCCCAGGTTGAAAGGACCCTAAAAAGTGATGCCTTAAATGGGCTTAGGTGACCTAGGAGGAGTCACCTCACATTGATGCCTATAACTAGCCATACTAAGCGAGTGAAATACAAAAAATATACTAAAACCAAGAAACAATAAGAAAACAATGAAAGAAAACTAGACTGCTAGAAATTCTATAAACGAAGTACTTAACAATACTATGTGAATGAAAACTCGAAAATTGAGGTAAACTGGCCTCAAATGACAAAGAGGTGGAAACCCAATGCACTCGAACAAGCTAGAAATGATGGAAAGTGAATATGGCCTATTGGAAATAGGTAGTTATGCTCTACAATAGTGCTCAATGTAGATTAGGGCTCGAGGCACTTGAGTGTTGGAAATGACTTGTAGTATTCAAGCAATTTGATCGCTCGAAGTGGCATTAGAAGCAACTTATAGTGCTTGAGCGCTTGAAGTGTTGGAAATAGTGCTTGAGAACTAGCTATAGAAGCTCAATACTAAGAAAGAAGAAATTCTTACCAAACAAACTTGAAACTAAACTAAAATACACAAGAATTGAAATAATGACAAAAAAAAACACCTTGGACAGAATCCTAATGCTCTTAAACTATCAACATTAGATTTAGTAATATACCAAGTGAATTTCCTTTATAACATACATCAATCCATCAAGAATGATGTTTTAAGTCAAAGAATAGAGTCAATTTCAATTTATGCTTAGAAACCTAATGCATTAATATCAGTGTATAAGAGGGTCAACATAAAAACATAAGTATTGATGTTCAAGGGAATACAACTTACTGTCTAATTCTATATTTTGAAATTGATCACTTAGAAAAGATCTAGTCATGTCTTTGGTTAAATTAAAGTAACATCCAATCAATCCATTCTAAGATTGTCGGATTTCTATTTAACACGACCTCATTTATTTACATACACAACTTGACTTCCCCTTAACTTTATAAAATATATTTTTTTCTTTTTTTTTTTCTTTTTCTTTTGAAAGTGGAGGCATTGTACATCATGAGCTCTTTTGATTTTTCATTTTATTTTCATTCATGGTTGTATCCACTTTGGGGATGTTTCCAAATGTTGCAATTGAGTAATTTATATTTAAGAACATGAATCTTAGAAAGTGCATGAGAGTTTTGCTTAACCAATGATTCAAGAATTTGTTGACTCACCTCAAGAAACAATTATAATGATCCTAGTCAAGCAAGGCATGTGGATAATAAGATTTGAACATGACAAAGGATCCTTCCAAAGTGAATAAAGTCTACTTTATGAGTTAAACTTAAGAAGTCTCCCTTTTAATCAAGCACAAGATGTAACTAAGTTTGAAATTCCACTATACAAAGACATTTAATTATCATGAATCATGTATGCCAATAGTGATTAACAGATATCTAAGAATCAATCCACATCAAGTCTTGTAGATATAATATATTTCTCCAGTTTACAAACTCAAGATATTACAAATCATGCTAATATATCAAGTAAATAAACAAAAATCATATGCCCAAAGTAAACGAAAAGAAGGCTAAAGAAATAAACAACAAAAAAAAAAACAATAAAAAGAATCCTTTTTAAGGCCTATAACATTGGATGATCAGTCAATTAGGCATATGCCCATGGATTTCTTAAGAAACTCAAACCCTAAGAGAATCCAATTGTAAAGATATTTGTTAATTGATGTTCAATGGGACAAACTCTAGAGTGAGAAACTTTTCTTCAATAAGATCCCTAATAAAATGATGACGAATTTCAATGTGTTTAGTACGAGAATGAAAAACAAAATTCTTTCAGTTATTTATAGCACTAAAGTTGTCACAATGTATGTTCATGGTCCCTTGCTCAATCTTATAGTCTTTCAGCATTTGTTTCATCCACAAGAGTTGTGTACAATAACTTCTAGCAACAATGTATTCAGCTTCGACAATTGTTAAAGGTATAGAATTTTGTTTCTTACTAGGCCAAGCCACAAGACAATCACCAATAAAAAAAAAACAAGCATTGGATGTGTTTTTTCTATCCTTAACATTTTTGTCCAAGTCAACATTGGAATAACTAGCAATCACAAGAGAAAAATCATAAGGATACCACAAAGTTTAAAGTTACACAAAAATATCGTATAATTCTTTTAACAAAAGCTAAGGATGACTCTTTAAGGTTTGCTTGGTACCTAGCACAAGCTCCAAAACTAAAGGATATGTTAGGATGACTCGTAGTGAGGTATAACAAGCTTCCTATCATACTCCTATAGAGTTTTTAGTCAAAAAAAAATTCAAATGTATCCTTGCTAAGCTTAGTGGTAGTGCTCATAGGTGTCCTAAAGTGTTTAGAGGTTTTTAGACCAAATTTCTTAACTAATTCCCTAGCATATTGAGATTGAGAAAGAAAGATTTCATCTTTTAGTTGTCTAATCTACAATCCTATAAAGATTTCATCTTGATTATATTGGTTGATTGGATATCTTGGTTATTCCTACTATCTTGTAGGGCAAAAAAGATTGGGTATAACATACAAATCTTTATTATAATTTTTAATTATACCCATTCACCCCTCTTTGGGCGTTACCCTACTAGACTTTGGTTTTTCAACAATAAACTAACATGTAAAAAAAAAAAAAAGGCGATGCATTGCTAAGGGCATGTGAAAAGATGTAGCTTTATATAAACATTCTAATATAGAGTCATTAGATTCTAGCAAACCTTGTTTGTATGCAGTCTCCCTAAATGATAAATATTTAACTCCATTGTAACTCAATAAATATTGAAAAGAAGCTGGACATTTAATATGTTTCAACAAAAATCTCAAATAATATCATTCGCCTTCTGATGCGTTTACTCCATTTACTTGACGAATTACCTTTCAACTCTTCATTTTATTCCAACACTTACACTTCTTGTCCCAATCATAATACTCTAGGGATTCTTTATATAAGAACATGTGTTGACTAATTGCTTATTTTGAAATAGCAATTGTAAGTTGGTAATTGTCATATATATATTTCATTTAAATCAAACTCAAAAATCCTCTAAATAGGTTTTTGTGTTGATACCCATCGAGCATCTTGAAATTGTTGAATTTCATCAACTAAAATGTCATCACTACTATTAGTTGTATAAACTGCAAGTCTATCATGCCCTCTTATATATGTATCTGTAAACATACTTAACTACCTTGATGCTTGAACATCCTTCCACATTAATGTGGCAATTATATCATGTTAAAAGATATGGATTGTAAGGCACTACCCAATGATTATCTAATGTTGCATTATAGATAGATACTTGTTGTTCATCATCTCTCCTATAATAAATTGGATAAAAGTCTTTATTTTGCACTATTTTAGTGGAAAAATGGTGAGGGTGATTGTTTGCCATCTCGTATGCATGGATTATTTTTTCTTCAATGCTTCACAGGGACCATGCATCATATGTTTGACAACTTTTTCATGTAAACTTGGATATCTTATAGGATTTGGAATTTTAGCACTCACAAATTTGTTATATTAATCAATGCTCATAATTTTATGTTATGGTCTTAAAATTATCAAAATGTGTGCATGAGGTAATCTACTTTTTTGGAATTCTATCACATGAACATTTGTTGCAACTTTTCCAAATATGAGTTTTTAAATAATTGTTACTTCAAATCTTGTAACTTTACTTGAAAAACCCATGAAGTTAAATCAAGTTTGTCATGTGGGATTTGATTTTCTTTTAATTCATCTTGAATCTCTTTCCACTTAGGATTGCATGTCATTGTTATAGAATGATCAATTTTTCTAAATCGTTGGACCAAAAACATAAATATCTACGCATGTCTCTAGGACCACCTACAATTGATGTAGGAAAAACAACTTTTTTCCCGACTTTACTTACCTTACTTTCTCCAGCTAGCACACTTTCTACGATTCCTTGGTACAACTCTACTCTAATTTTTTATTTTTGTTTTTTATAATAATCTAATATTGTTATCTCAAGCTTAATATACATGTCAACTATATATTGTTGCAATAAATGAGTAGAATGCAATAGGATTGATTGATCATTTCTTATTTGTAATTTATAATAATAATATTGTCAACATGATACCTTTTTGTTTCTACCACCATCTACACATCGTTGTTCCTGATTCATAATATCTTCCACATATTCAAAATTATGCACTCTTGAATCACCATGTGTCTATGCTAAATCATTGCTAGTCTGGATAGAATTTCTTTTCAAGATGTTTTGATGCCACCAAACATCTCCTTTAGAAAATAATAGACAATACTGTAATGGATCATAACAACCATAATAGTGTTTAATAGTATATTTGTGACTTGAATATGTATGAACTATAGTATCATGTTCATGAGCTAGATTAAGATTATTTCCTTCCTTCCATATAGCAGCCACTTGATCAACTGATGGGGAATAGTAAACTCTTTAATCCAATTTAATGTAACTTCATATACGAATTTTGTAAGCATTTAATGGAAAAGTCTCTAATCAGCAAAAAAAAATTGAGCATATGGGTTTTCTAACAATATCCTCACAATAGTTGAACAATAGCCTCACTAATTACAACATCTTTTAGGACTCAACCTATTTTTGAACTTCATTATCAATATAATAGAAATATAATTGAAAGAGACATGGGGAATCATTTGATGGTAATCAAGATGGGAGGTCATGATATATTTGTCCTTGTGCATGAAATGTATAAACCCATTTTCTTGGACTTGCTAGCTCTTCGTCCAACTTTACTCCAAACTATGTAAATAAGAATATCTATTATACGCTCGAATATGTTGAAAAAACTCTAAAGCTTCTTCACTTTGAGAAATATATAAATTGTATAAGTCTTTGAGAACTTGGGGGATAGAAAACACTACTTACCCATTGTAACAACATAAGCTTGGTGGTTCATATTGGAAATGCTTTTCACCACAAAAACTACAAGATTGTCTCTTACTTAACTCATGTAATGGAGAACATATGATGTGACATGTAGCTTCACCTACATCAAAATATTTTGGTGTTATTTCTAAGAACGTACATGCA
This sequence comes from Vitis riparia, assembly GCF_004353265.1. Taxonomy (NCBI): domain Eukaryota; kingdom Viridiplantae; phylum Streptophyta; class Magnoliopsida; order Vitales; family Vitaceae; genus Vitis; species Vitis riparia. The sequence goes on from NC_048444.1 coordinate 11,060,872, forward strand.
AACAAACAAAAAATTTTATGTAGTGAACTTTTTTCGTGCGCCTTTTAGTTATTCTAGCATTACACATGGTTCATTAGAGGTAACCAATCTTATTCCATCCACAACAATTGTTGGGCCATGCTCAAATGAAGTAGAACCGTGACTTTCATAACTACTCTTCACATCAAATGTTACATTGTTTTTAAATTTTATTTCCTAGTTTCTTTTGTAGTTGATAATTGAATTTTTTTTTTTCTTTTTTCCAAGTGGATTCTACAATTCTACGGTCATGGCTAAAGTGAAAAAATCAATTGACTTGCAAAATTTGTTTTCTATTGCACTCCAAAGTTCGAAGGAAAATTTACTTTTATTTGTTATACCCTTTTTAAAAAATATTTCCATTTTGTGCTAATTTTTCTAGCTTCATCAAAAAAAAAATATTTAGGTTTTTATGGTAATGTAAAATTCCTATGCTTCATTAATGTAAGAATAATGGCAAAAAAAAATTAGGAAAAAAGAGTACAATCTACATTGAGTTGGTAATAAAATTTATTATAATGGTTATATTATACACCAATGATAGCAAATATTATATTATTAAAATAAAAATGTTTATGATATGTATGAAACTAATAGAAGTAGAAAACATAAATTTAAAAAAAAAAAAGTTTCTTGTAGAAACCTAGTATTGACTACAAGGAAATGTACTCTCCCGTTATGAATGCAATGACATTTTCTATTTGATTAGTTTGGGAGTCATATATATATATATATATATATATATATATATATTCTTTGTGTGTGTATGAAAATCTCTTTGGGATTTCAAGTACTAAAATCAATGGTTTAAAACTTTGTAGTATGTATTCAAGCAAATTTTATCGATCCTTGTATGGATTAAAATAATCTGTACACTTATGGTATAATTCTCTTAGCAAGTATTTGTCAAATGAAAGATATGTGAGCAATTCAAGTTGCATGTACATTTTTATTAAGAACTAAGAAATTGTATTTGCAATATATGGATAATTTAAATGTTTTAGGAACTCTTGAAGAGCTACGAACTCTTGAAGAACTCACAAGAATCGTTAATTATTTCAAAAAAGAACTTGAAATGAAAGATTTTTGGAAAATAAAATTATGTCTCAACCTACAATTGAACACTTTTCAAGTGGAAAGTTAGCCAATCAATCAATATGCATGGACAAAGTTTTGAAACACTTTCATATGGACAAATCACATCTATTAAGTACTTCAAAATGGTAATTTGTTCACTTGATGTGAAAAAAGACACCTTTCATCATAAAGAAGATAATGAATAATTATTTAGTTTGAAAGTATCTTATCTTGGTGCTATTAGTACACTGATGTATCTTGCAAATTATATACAATCAAATATAATATCTTTCATCAATTTTCTTGCAAGATATAGTTTTGTACCAACTCGAAGACATTGGAATGAGTAAAAAATGTATTACGGTATCTTTGTAAAACATTTGACATGGGTTTCTTTTATTCAAATTGATCAAAATCTCAATTGCCTTCATCAAATACAGTTTGACAAAGCTATATAAAGATATTGTTACTTGTCTTACATAAATTAAAAGAGGATTTATAAAAGACGACAAAACTAAGCATATTTTTCCCAAGTTTTTCTACACTCATAAACTGTTTGAGAATGATGAAATTGATATTCAATAGATACAATCATGACAATAATATAACTAATTTATTCACAAAAGCGTTATTATCTAGTACAATGTAGTAAGTTTATTCACAAAAGCATTACTATCTATTAAATTGAAACTTTTAAGATATAACATTGGGATGTAGAGATTGAAAGATTTATAAGTTGAAACCTTGAAGATGGCATAAACATGTGCCACATGGACAAGAAAATATTGATATGTATACATTGTACTATTTTTTTCCTTCATCCAAGTTTTGTCCCATTAGATTTTTTTGGTAAGGTTCTCAATGTGCTAATCCTAATGGTTAAATCATTTTTAAAATATTGTACTTTTTTCTTTCAATGGAGATTTTCCCATTGGGTTTTTACTAGTTAGGTTTTAACAATACATATTCTTATAATCATCAAAGGGGAGTGTTATGAAATACGAAGTTATGTTATGAAAATTTGTTGGGATATGAAACTCGTGGATGAGCATAGACATCATGATTCCAAACATCAACTAAAAATCTTATCAAAATGCAAATTTATGTGAAAAACTTTTAGTTATCTTGATCATGAGGTTAATTTTTACATGCGGGTGTAAAAATAACATTTAGGAATGCAAATTTATATGAAAAAACAATAGACTTTGTACATAACTTTGAATTAAAAATAAAAAAGAAGAAATAAAAAAGGAAAACCCTATAACTACAAGTTGTTCTCATTAAAGTTGTTTAAACACATTGTTATATGAAATTTTATGCATTGCACATCCAATAAGCACTTGGGAAAACATTTAAGGGTTTTACTTTCTCACAAGATATATATGCCTATTATCATAGATTGTCATTGCTAATATAAAGGAATATAGGGGTTGAGGAATAGAAATTGGAAGAGAACTTCAGAAAGGTTGCCATGTATGATCGCATCCTAAAAGAATTCAAAATGCTCATGCCTTTTCTTTAGATATGGTCAGAAAGGGTTCGCTGCAAAAAGGGTGATCAATTAACAATTATATAATAATGAAAAAGGAAAGGAATAAAGATACATCAATCCAAAAAAGGAAAAGAAAATATGCTTAACCACTATTGAAAAATTCCCTTACGTTTAATTCCTCCAACAATCAGCCAGCCAACCCAAGATGTACATGTTGAGTGGTTTTCCTATATAAATATTCGGACAATTTAGTTAAATGGCGAAAAGTAGTTTTCTATTTTGGAAAGTATAGGAACAATTTGGCTATTTAAAAAAAATGTTTTTAATATAAAAGAATAAAAATAAATTGTTATTTTTGTAAAATAGATGTGTGATAAATTAAATAATTTTTACTTTTTATTAGAAATTAGAAATTTATTTTATTATAAAAAATTTACTTTTGAATATATATAAAGACCATAAATCTGTTTGAGATATTTAATGCCTCAGGAGACAGATAATTTTCCATAATAAGTATTCAAATGAAAGAGGAAAATGTAAAAGGTGGTTATGGTGTTAAATAATTCTTTTACTTCTCAAACATGAAGATAGCTTCCTCATACTTCATGAGCAGTACAATTTTCACCCTCTAACAAGTTTAATCATATGACATTCCAAAAATGATCGAACTAGTACATTCTACAAATAGAAAGGACCATGGCAAAGTTGAGCCCTACGTATATATAAGTTTAATTTAGAAAGTAGGGCCATGATAGCTGTGATGAGGCGAGGAAAGCCGACAAAAGGAATAAGAGCGAAGCTTTGTGGGGTGATGACAAGTGGAAACTAAAAGGACCGGTGCACCGCCCCATTTGGTCATCCAAGAAAGTGGACAAATTATGAGTGCTAGGATAAGGTTTTTGCGGTGAGGGATTCCACACTTCTTTCCTTTCTTCTCCATGCTTCTTGGCAACTTGCAAGCATGCCTAATCCCTGACGGCATTCACTCTGTCTCTCTCCCTGCCCCTCTCCCTCAATAATTTCATAAGAAAGTTGTGGTTGCTAACACAAATATATATATGGAATGGTAGTGTGAATTTTTAGCTATTTCCCTGCAGATATAGGTAATTCCTGAAGACTTAATGCAAGTCGTCAATTTAAGAGAAATTAATGGAGGCCAGCACCATATAAAACTGCCCCTAGTTAATATTGTAATTCATTTCCCACCCATTATCCAGAGTTAAAGACCACTAGCTAGTTGGAAACAGTACCCTCTAATGGTTAAGCAAGGCTCCATTAATAAGTTGATCAATTTGAAGTAATGTCTAAGCTACACCCCATTCAAAAATTATAGCATGTTCCTAAAACAAGGAAACTGCTATTCTAACAAACTGAAATGCATTTGCATTAGGTCTGTTGGCACTTTCCCTTAATTCATCATGTGTGCCTGATAAACTATAAAGTAATACGTCTGGACAAACAACTTGCACAATGATCTCAAGATGACATGTTTGAACAAAGTAACTACCACTAAACACTTTTATTATGGCTAGCTGTAACATATATATATATATATATATATATATATATATATATATATCATGTAGTCATTTCCAAGCATGTTGAATGGAAAATACTGTCAAAAGTTGATTATGGACTGAAAAAGAGTATAACTTCTATGTATTCATGCTCTACTCTCTTCCCTAAAAGGAGATGGGAAATTTTGTTAAACTAGATCAATTGTGACTGACGATTAAAATTGCCAAAAATAAAGTCCTGTACTAAATAGGGACATTGATGTTTGAATAAGGCAAATTAGTGGCTTAAAAAAAATCATGAGAACAGCAGGCATATATGAAAATTAGTTTTAAATGTCAATGTCACTGGCGGTTCCACCTTAATTCATCCATCTATTTATTTCCTGTCATATTGATGCAGTATAAGTCTACCATTTCTAGTATGTTTTTCTGCAATATCTAAGAGTTCCATTCTTCAAAATCAAAAGCTTTTGATAACGCCAAGTAGTCTGCCTCCTTACGTGTTTGTTTCCCAACTGCAGAAAGAAATTGATTCTTTTACAACATCAAAAGACTATTGGGTCCTTATTCTTAGTTCAATCAGTGGCATGACGTTAGAATGTAAGTGGTTTAGGAAAATCATGTACCTACAGCTGCATTTTATACTTATTACTTTTAACCGCAATAAGATTGTCAGCAAGGCAATACTAAATGAGTGCAAATGCTGATTGTCATGAATTTCAAGGCCTCTTTTGGTTTCTCTTGGGATAGTAACTTTCCATAGCAATGTGAAATGCATGAATGTGGATGTATCTTATGGCGAATTTCAATCTTTTAGTTTATTCATTCATCTCACGGGCAAAAAGGCTGTAAGTGAAACAGGTATATCTGATAGGGCATGGCCTTCCCCCTATAAATAGAGGTCTCTGGAAGTCCTAAGGATCACATCCAAAGCTCTCTGTCTCTGTTTGGTTCCCTTACAAAACTAAGCACCATACTCCCTCTTCCTCTACCTCTTCCTCCTTCCCTCCCTCTCTCTCTCTCTCTCTCTCTCTGTTACACACACACACACAAAATACCCAGGATATATATTTTGTTTAATGTTATGTTGGAGGAGGCACTGGTGACGTTGTTGACAGAAGATAGAGAGCACAGATGATGAAATGCAAGGAGCCAGCATCTCACTCCTTTGTGCTCTCTATTCTTCTGTCATCACCTTAAGGCCCTCTCCATACTCGTAATACTAGGATTATTACAATTAACTAGCATTAGGAAGCAAATGAATAAATTGTTCATGCATTCTTCTTCTTTTCATCATGCTGATAAGTTAATTATAGATTAAACTTCAATGTTTATTTTCTTCTAATTGTTTCCTACAGGTTCAATTGGGTATTCCAGAAGATCAAAGCATGTGGAGGCTGTCAATTAGCAGTGGTGGTTTTATGTACGGAAATCATCAAGTTTTAAGTCTTCGTGTACAGTCTGACGATATCCCTGTAGCTAGGGCTCGCTGCATGTAGCTTACCGAACTGGTTACCTTACTCCACACTCCAAGATCTAATGGTTTTGATTTGATCTCATCTTTTGATCTGTTTGTTTCTCCATTAAGCTTTATAATGAATTGAACTTGCACCCACCTGTTTCTTGTATTGAAAATTTCCGAGAAATATGTTTTGCTTGATGTCATGTTTCTGTCAGTTTCTCTATCTAGCCGAGGTCTGGTCAATCACTTGCACCTACATGGTGGTTTCGGATAGAATTTTAACTCTTTCAAGAAATTGTTCCTTGGATATGTCTTTCTGAAAAATTTAATTTTCTCCTCTTCAGCTGTTTATTGGATTGATTTTTCATCGACTTGGTGGTATCTGTGCAGAGAATTTCAACTTAATTTTCCAAAAATTATCTTTCACTTGATATCAAAGTTATAATACAAATTTCTTTTATTTCAAAAACAGAAAAGATCTGATATATTCTGAAAACTAAGAAAATCTAGGACCAACATTAGGCATATATACATGGAAGCTTAGATCCTTGCGGCATAAACATCTGATCAGTAAGGTACTTCCAATCAGGTAAATCACTGTTCCGAGGAATGTTTTTGCAGTTTTGTGGGTGATGAATCCATTGACTAGTATCCCAAAGTACCAAGAATTTACAACAACATTCTCATCTTCTTCCTCTAGCTAATTTCACCAATATTTCAACAAACCATGTATCTCCTTGTCAGGTTTAAGCTTACACACAAGAGTTAGTTTCCAAGAAAGGGGAGAAGCAAGAAGGTTCCTAACCCAAGAAAAATACAACAGTGTCGGAGAATGACCAATGACCAATGACCAATGATCTCATTAGATCATTAGGAATGACAGACTTTTGGAAACATGAAGGACAACGATCTAAAGACATTGATTCAGTGACTAATTTCTGCCTAATAAATGGGCAGTTGTTAAGATTCCTTCATCTCCTAATCTAAATAACAAATATGGGCAAAGTCTTGAATTTACAACTTCTTCTTGATAAATATGTCCATGCATTAGCAGTCATCCATGATATTCTGTAAGACCCAGCCTTTCCATTCTCTGAATATATGCCATATTTTTTAGATTCAAAACCCATTCGATAAGGCTTTGTTTGTAACTAATTCAATAATGTGGTTTCAGTGAAGGGATGGAATTGATTAACCCATTGGCGTTTTATATGTAATCAGCAGAAAGAGTCATAGATATGATCCTTAACATTCCTTTTTCATTTTCACACACACACATAGGTAACAAAAGATTGAAATGACCAGATAGAGTAATTAACCACCTCTTTTTCCATGTCTCTTTCCCAGGCATTTAATTTCTTTTTAATTTTAATTAGATACAAAATAACCACAAATCCGTAGTAAATGAAGATTTTCTTTCACAATTTTGGGGAATACTATCTATATTGTGAGTAAAGTATCAATTTATTGAACTAAAGATAAAGTCTCCATAAGATCTCTAGAAGCACTCTTTTGTCAATCTTGTATCCCCAAATTTGGATATGATGAAATAGGGCAAGGCAAAAGAGGAGAAAACTACAATAATGGAACAAGGAAAATAAACATCTATGTATTCAACATTTCCCATATAATTGTGAAAGCTGCAATATGGTAAAATAAGTGAGTATTTGATAAAACTTAATACTTATTATTTAATAATTTAAGTTAATTTTGAATTAAATTATTTTTAAGTTGTAAACTTAAAATTTATTTTAAATCATCAAATTAACATATTTAACTTCATCAATTTAATTAGTATTTATCCTTATTAATTTTAGTTCCTATTTCTTTTCATTAATTTTAGGTAATAAATTTATTTATAAAACATTCATCTTAAAGTATTGTAGGTACATAAGTTAACTACAAAATATTAATTATAAAAAGTGAGTTATAAATTTAAAATCATAATTCAAAAATATACTTTCATTAATGTGGCATGGGCAAATGAGATTAAAAATAAATTAACTATTTTGACTTAATACTTAAATTTAAAAATAATTTTAAATTATAATAATAAGTTATTTTATCAAACATATTTCATCTATTTAATGATTTAAATCAAGTTATTAAGTCATATTAAGTTATTAAATTGATTTATCATACCACTTTAAAGGCTCCTACTTTTTTCCCATTATGGAGGATGAATATATGTTCTCGTCGGCAGGTATCTATTTTGCGTAATGACTATCCATGGAAGTTGTGTGAGATGTCTTCAACCATTAAGCAAATCTTGTTTCCTCTTGTATATAATACTAGACAGATCCCTAAAGATTACGAACATGCAAATGGATAGATATTGCAGAAGATGGAGTGGAAAGTCACATGGAAGTTTTGTCTTGTCTTGTCCACAGCTGATTCTCCATGGTCAAAGACAGCCAGTATATATTCTATCCATGCCAGTTGGACTTGTGGAAGACTCCACTTCCTTTTCATCTTACATGTTTGTTATTTAGATACAAATGCTAAAGTTCTGATTCATGGAATGTAATTTCATTATCTCTCAATACCCATTTGATTACTTCATTTACCATCATTTTTTCTGCTAATTTTTCTCCTTATTTTTTAGTGGAGCTTTCGTGCTTGGTGGTAGACATGCACTCAGAATGGATGAATCATGCATAATATTAACGCATTTGCAGGATATGAATCATTCCCTTTGTATTCTAAACAAGATATAGTTGGCTCGAATCCATCCTTTAGCATGAATTCTTCACAGACCAACAAGGGTAGATTATTAAAAATCAAAAGTTGCTCGAAGAGATAGTAAAGAATAATCCATGTCCACTCTTGAAATCCTAAATATTGAAGTGTAACTTAGGAGCTAGCTGTGAATATACTAAGAAAAACAATCATTTGATCCTATAAGTTAATAAAATGTATCTGCGCTAATATTGTAATGCAAAGCTCCTTCTGTTTTACTTGAAAAAATTATTAATTATGGACTAATTGCTGGAAAGTTGGCTGCATGCTGTCATATGTTGCCAACACTATTGGCCTGATCTCCTGCAGCCATGTTAGGTAGATAATGAGCTTTTGAAAGGCAATTCTTGTAATATTGAAGGTGAAACGGGTTATTGTAACAGTTTATTGGTCAGATGCTACATCATTCATGTGTGTCCTTGAGGATAAGATTGCTACTCCCAATGTTTTTAGAAACCCTAGCACCTTCAAAATCTGCCACTTTCACGTGTATTTCAGAGCATAATCCCATTGGACTCCACCAAAGAATTCAGTAGTGTCACCTAAAGATGTCTCTGTTATGTAAATGCAGAAAAGGCACACTGACCCATGGAGTTAGCCAGAAACCAGAAGTAAGCCCCACACATCATCTTTGTATGTTACATATCTCTAAGGAGACCATTTAGAAAGTGTATAGGACTTCAATATCAACTGAAAAGAAGAAAAAAAGAATTGCAGCTACAAATTCTTTTTTATATGATTTTTGTGGTTTTCGGTCAAATAAATTAAATTATTTGTTATTTTCCTAGAAGTTTAAACTTGTAAAAATACAAACAAAATTCGGATTCATATATAACAAACAAATAGGAAAAATGTAAATTGTAGAAAAGGAGATCAATCTTCCCGGTAAACCAAGATTTGATACTATGTTAAATTATCAATATTTTTTCTAAAATTTTAAATTTACAGGATTTAGATTCAATATACATATCATACTCCTTAATAGGTTTAGTAAAAAAAGGAACACCCGTATGAAGTAAGAATTTCATACATGCATTGCAATAGATCCTACTTATCAAGCCAAATCAAACTTTTTGCTCCATTAGAAACTGTTACAATAAAACCTACACTACAGTGGCCGGCATTTGTCTGTTTATTTGGATTTTGAAGAAACCTATGAAAGATGTGAATAAAAATCTATGAAAAAAATATTATTATTAAGACTTCAAATCTCAAATAAAGTTCAACTTTTCTAATTCTATATTTTAAAAAAAGGAAAGTCGGGACTAAGACTTAACCTAAAAAATATCAAGCATTCTAAAAGAATGTGAACCCTATTAAAACTTCAGATTAAAAAAAAAAAAAAAGACAAGACCTAACTCTCTTCACAGGATATTTTATCAAATATGAGCATCCAAAATTTCTTGACTCTTCTCTCACAATTTGATATATCATTTGCAGAATTTAACAAAGCGTTATTCTAATTGGCTGAAGATAATGGCAAAAGGTTTAGCTAGATTATTCTTATGGATGATCATGAAAACCTAAAAAATTAGAAAACCCTATTTTAATGTTGCAACTAAAATTCCATAACTGTCCCGTGGTTGTCTACAATTAAGGTGGAGCCTGTCACAAGGCTTACATCTTTAACCAATAGAACAACCCCACAAACAATCAGGGCAACTTCTTGGGACGAGGATAGAAGAGTTCATATAATAAAGAATAATGGAAATGGCGTGAGCTTGGTTGTTTATTATCAATGTCAAGTTGCCATATATATATACAAAGTTTACATCAGAGAGTGAATTTAAAATATACATAAAAATAGCAACACAATTTTCAACAAATAAAGGAATTTGTTAAAACAGAAAATTGTCAAGATTGTAGGAACCGAAGTTGTTGAGTGACCAAGTAGTTATGAATTTGAATTTGAATGTGTACCAACCCGCTCCCAACCATGAAGATTATTGTCCGCTTTAGACCCAAAGGGGTCTTCACGGCTTTAAAACGCATCTACAGGGTTACGAGGAGTCCATACTTATATAGGACCAAGAACTTTCTATCCTATTCAATGTGGGATGTCACAAACACCCCCCCCCCCCCCCCCCTATACAGACACAACATCCTCGTTGTGTCCCACGAGATTGCGGGGCCAAACAAACAAACACCCCTACAGGGTCAAACAAACTCCCACACCGAGGTCGAAGATCGGCTCTGATACCATTTGTAAAGACCCGCTCCCAACCGTGTAGATATTGTCGGTTTTGGACCCAAATAGGCCTTCACGGCTTTAAAACGCATCTACAGGGTTAAGAAAAGTTCATACTTATATAGAGTCAGGAACTTTCCCTCCTATCCGATGTGGAATGTCATAGAATAACCAATAACAGTTGGTCTAACATACCCTTGCAAGATGGGGAGCCATTGTAGACACCAATCTTGGATGTCAATTGGTGATGGTCAATTCTGGATAGCAACTTGGTGAGAAGATTCGCTATCTAATCTCGAGAGGTTACATGTGAGATGCGAAGCACTCCTAAAGCCACTTTGTCTCAAACAAAATAAAAGTTGATTGTTGTATCTTTCATTTGCGAATGAAAAACTAGATTGGAACAAGGATACGTTGCCCATGTTATCGTAATTAATAGTTGGAGGTGAGATTAGAATTCCAAGTTCTTGGAGAAGAGAAAGCATGCATGATAGCTCTATGGTAGTGAACGCAATAAACCTGTATTCGACTTCCATAGAAGATCTTACAACCAATGTTTGTTATCTCGAGGATCAAGAAATAAGATTACCATTCAAATTAACAAGATAGGTTGAAGTTAAGGTTCGGTCATGAGGATTTCCAGCCTAATCAATGTCCAAGAAGGCATGAAGGGATAGTGGTTGCTTGCCACACAGATAAAGACCATAAAAAATAGTATGCTTGAGATAGTGAAGCAAACGTTTGACAGTTGTTCAATGATTTTGAGAAAGTGAGTGCATGAATTAAGCAAGTTTATTCACTATGAAAGAGATATCTAGTGAAGTTAGTGAGAGATATTACAAAGACCCCACGACTTGTCGGTATTCGATAACATTGCCTAACGGCCACCCATCACTTTGAAGAAGAGACTTAGTAGTAGACATAGCATTGTTTAATCAACAAAGCCCAAAGGTTACATCATGTAAACGTCCTCATTGAGAGTGTCATGCATGAAAGCATTGTTAACATCCCTTTGATGAATAGGCCAATCGTTACCCAAGGCAATAGAGAGAACTGATCAAATTGTAGTTAGTTTAACAACAGGACTAAAAGTTTCATGATAGTCCACTCCTAGTATTTGATGGAAACTTTTAGCAACTAGTCAAGCCTTGTAGCTAGCAATGGTGTCATTCGGATTCCTTTTGATTTGAAACACCCATTTACAGCCAATAATAGCTTGATTAGAAACCTCAAAACATACTCCCAAGTACCATTTTGAATAAGAGCATTTAGCTCATCATTCATAGCAACCCGCTAATGAGGATCACGAATTATAGTTGACACACAAGTGGTTCATGTGATATTAGAGTGTAGTTTGCTCTTTTTAGTGCAATCGAGCTCCTATAGGAAAGGCTCTTTCAAAATCCAATTCTAAAGTTGACTCAACACTCCACTAAAGAGAGTCAATTGTACTCTAATATCCTATGAAATAAAAACAAGTTAAAGCTTAGGTTCATGACCTATTATTAAGTATATGCAAACTCCCCATGAATTAGCGTTCATAGTGCTATCAACCCAACAAGATTACTTCTCCAATCGTTGAGTTACAAACCCTCTTGATCAACTGAAATATTTTAGCTCATAAAGAGCATATGTTAAATTTCACTTAAGGAATTACTATAGCCACAAATTTCATGATCACACGTCATTTACATCAACTTAGGAGACACGTTGTCTTAATCCTATGAGATATCGTGGTGCCTCTATTAAGAATAGTTATTGCCACCAACCTCCATCAATAGTGACTCAATCAATAAAAATATATTACCACATTAGGGTCTCATTCACAGTCAAAGTCTCTTGTTGATTTCAACACAGGCTCAATATCCTTTAAAGGTTGAGAGTCCATGCAATATAGTGACTTAATAAATCATAACAATATAATAGCCTTACATTATAATTCATCGTAGGTCTTGTCCAATGTGTAACCATACATACTAAAGCACTCGTCATGGGAAACTCGTCCCAATGGCTAAGACAAGTTGTCCCTCCAATTAAGAGGTAGTACACTACAACCTTTATTGGATTACCTAAATCTATGAATCAATTGTGAACTACTTATCTTCTTGCAAACAACCCATGACTTGTATCTTCTATGAAACTCCTAATATATCTAAGTCATGCACAATGCAATTGATATAGATCTAAGTGCTCAAATCAATGTCAACAAATACAATGGATAGATAATGGAAGTTCATGTCTAACTTTGTTATATCATATCTTTCTTTTAAGTTCTCTATCTCAACATCCTCTCACTAGTTCTAAAAGAAAATTGGCACCATAGAAAGAATATGCTCCACAACCATATCAACTCTTTGGACTATCTCTCAAAATGATAATACTTCCTATTTATGCATTTTCTTTTCCAATGGTAACTTAGTTCTTTAGACTATGACACCGCTCTACTATTGTCACATGATAACATCTTAGATTATGGAACCAAGGGAACTACCCATAAGCCAAATGACTTCCTTTATGGTTTTAAAAGTAATAACAAATACCACTTAGAGTAGCGAGAGTCATCAGTAGACTAAATGTTTGATTTCCAATAGCTAAAGTGTATCAATTGATCGTAAAGACTCATAAGCATATATTGCCTTGTTCTCCTATGGTATTTGAATATATGCTTTACATTTGCCCAAAGCTCTAATCCTAGACTGGACTAAATCTACTCATCATCCCTATAGCAAAAGCAAATATCTCATCTAGCACATACATCACATACATAAGGCTACCCATTGTAGAGTTTTTCTCTCCTCAAATGTGTAAAGACATTGATCCTAATAAAAAAAAAAACACCAAACTTAAGGGTAGCAACCCTTTTTAGAGTCTTGCAAGATTGTACTTAACCAAATGCTTGTTAGTGTAGGTGACATAGTGCAATTTTCTTATTGTTATAGTCCTAAAGGACTTTGATCCTAAGAATACATTACACTCCCTCTAGATTCTCCTCTAGAACTAAGTAGACAACCAAATCTTAACTAATGATTATATCTCTACATCATTTCAAATGAGTAGATAGTTATCTTAGAGCACCATCATGATTCCCTTATGTCTTCTTGTACACACAAGGTCCTTTGCTATGAAAATGTCTAGTTGCATCATATAAATGCTAACATCAAGATGATTGTTAAAGAACTCTATCTTGATATCCAATTTTTATATCTTATAATTAAGATATATCATAATGGATAGGAGCACTCTGATAGATTTGAGTATGACTACTGATGAAAAGGTTTTCTATAGTCGAAAAAATGTTTTGAACTATAACCTTTAGCTACAACTCTATTCATATAAGTCTTAAACCTTCCACTTACTCATTTGTTGCTCTTATAGACTAACTTATACGTATGGGTTTTTATCCCTTTAGGTGCTTCTATAGGAATCCAGACTATGTTGGAACATAAAGATTCTAACTCTCCCTTCATAACTCCTCGCCAAGAATGAGCACTATTATTGCTTACCGCTTCCATCATAATCCTTGGGGAACAAACCTCTCACTTGATGAGATACTCCTGTAATAGAAGTATTAGGAATGACATGTGCTTATACTTTTAGATCTATAGTATCTTATGCAAAAGTAGGACTATCTTCTAGTGTCCTCTAATGTATATCATTCTTTGTCTTATTACTTATCATATAATCTTCATTAAAAAAATCTGGTATTTGTTTTGACAATCACTTTATAATTATCTTGACTACAAAGCAATAACCCTTAAATCCTCTTGGATATCCTATAAACTGATATGCCTCTTAGGTAAAAGGTATAACACAATTTCCAAGACAAATCCCCAAAAGAATATGGGAAGTGATGAGAAACCAATCATTTATCTCACTATGTCTATCCTAGTTTGATTTCTTCTTTCCTCCACTTCATTTTGCAACGGAGGTCTTGGTGCATACAACTAAGATATAATCCTATGCCCCCTAAGGAAAGAATCAAACTCGAAAGACATACCACCTTGATTTAATTGAAGTTCCTTGATATGTTTACCCATTGGGCTATCCGATTCAACCTTGAATTTATCCAAGGCATCGAATTACCTATGTACTAAGTACGCATATCTAAACCTAGAGTGATCACCAATAAAAGTGATGAAATACCCATACTATCCCCATGCAAGAACACAAAAAGGTTCACACATGTGAGCATGCTCTAACTCCAAAAGGAAATAGCTTGGAGAATCACCATAGGTGTTGTTCTCCTTCTCTCAAGGTAGAGGAATCTAGAGAACTACCCATCCCCAATTAAGAGGAAAGCTCCAAAAGGAAATAGCAACCCAAGAATAGCAATATCCAATTCTAACTAAATACTATTTGGAAAGATACTTCTCATGAAAATTTATTAAGAATGTCAAAATACTTAATTTTATAACATTTATTTTGATAACCATCTTAATCATAAATTATCTATCATGAATTTCCCAAAATTAGCTTATTTTATTTAAATCAAAATCTTGTAAAAAAAAAAAAAAATAGGAACAATCTTATCTTTATTAAGATTTGAATAATTAAGAATTCTTCCTTAAATGGAAAAAAAAAATATTCTTAGAGATTTCAAATATTTAAGAAGATTTTAAATAAAATGAAATATCTAAGAATTAATTTTAAAAGCAAACAAAGATCTTTATCTTTTCCAACTTATCTTTTTATTCAAATAAAATTTCCTAACTATGAACATTCCAATTCAAATAAGCTTTCTAATTTTTAAAAATACTTGAAAATTTATTTCCAATAAAAAATATCAAATATTTCCCCATCACCTTTTAGGGATCTTGTTGCGTATTTGATAATTAAAATTTGGATAAAATCCAAATTATCAAAATAGCCCTACAACCAAAGATAGGTGTTGGTGGAAATTGAACCCTAAAAACCAATTTGCCACCAAAAAAATGCACTAAAAAAGAAGCCTAAAACCAAGCCCAAACAACAAAAAAGAAGTTGGTCCAAACTCAATCCCCAAACAACATTGCCCTTTTTTGTGACCTTACTTTAATTGATCATATCTCCCTTGTTTCAACTCCAATTTGCAAACCATTTGAAGTTTTAGATTCTTGACTTCTTAAGCTTCAAAACCATATATGGCTTGCCACAAGAAACTCATGGTAGGTAGCCAAATTTTGAGTCAAAGTTAGGGTTAATGTGTTATCATGGATCTAAAAATAAAAAATAAAAAAAAAACATAAAGAAAAAACCTTCCAAGAATTCTTCTTTTCTCTTGGGTTGCCATAGGATCTTAAAAAAAAAAACTCCCAAGAATCTTTCTTTTCTCTTCGGTCACCATAGATGGACAAAAAAATGAAGATTTACAAAATAAAAATTTTTATACTCTTCTAATGGAGTTTACAACTCATCTATTAAAAAGAAAATATTTTTACAATAAAATAAAAATCTTATACTTCTTATGGGACTTGCAACTCATTTAGGGAAAGAATATTTCAATCACAACTATATTAAATCACAAATATGAACATCATATTCATTCATTCATTCATTCATTCATCCATTTGGGTTGTGGGATGAATATGCAAACCCTATAAAACAAAATGAGCACAAAATAGTTATAGCATGCAAAAACCTAACCTAGGGCTCTAGTACTAGTTTCTAAGAACCTCATATTACTCCATTCTATGGCTCTAGACCTTGTAAGATGCATACATTTACCATTAGCTTCTCTAGATCTAACACAATGAAAAACTATGGCTATAAAAACCAAAATAGATATTAGATCTACAAGTTAAAACTCTTACCTACAATCTGAATGTTCCAAAATTGTTTCGAAGCCAATAATGATGTTGAAAAATGTCATAAAACTTGTTTACCTAGTGTTCTTCCACCCAATCTCTCATCACATGGGTCTAAGCACGAGAAAAGTGTGAATTTTTCTCTTCTTCCTTGATGATGGCTAGGGTTTCTCTCTGGGGGCTATTTGGAAGACACAAAATGGCAAAAGTTCAAACCCTAAACCCTTAAGAGGTTTTATATAAGGCTCCCTTATGGGTTTAAGTGACTTGAGCCCAAATTAGGCTTAGGTCACCTAATCCAACCTACTTGGGCCCTAATTAATTAGCTTAATCCAAAAGGTCAATTCATAAGATCTACTGCAACCTTATCTTTTTACAAAAAGGCTCTTATGTACACTTATGAACTAAAAACCCAAATTCCTCAAATAAAATATGCCTCCATAAATTAGAAGCTTGATCAGAGACCATAGGAACCCATAGAAAAATATCAGCTCTCTTAGAATTCAATCTTGAAGTTGACTTAACACTCCACTAGAGAAAGTTAATTGCACTACAGTATCCTATGAAATTACAACAAGTTAAAAGCTTAGGTTTATGACCTACTATTCATTGCATGTAGCCTCTCCATGACTTGGTGTTCGTAATATAATAGGGCGGTGTTATAAAACCGTCAATGTTACTTCTCTAATCTTTGAGTTACAAACTTTCCTATTATGTGACCAATTGATATACTTAAGCTCATAAAGAACATATATCAAATTCTACTTAAAGATTTATTGCAAACACTGATTTCATGGTCACATTTCTTTTGAATCAACCAAGATGACACAATGTCTCAATCTTATGAGACATCATGGTGTCTCTATTGAGAATACTTGTTACCATCAGTTTCTATTAAAAGTGTTCTAATTAGTAGGGACATATGACCACATTAAAGTCTCACCGATAGGTCAAAGTCTCCCATTGATTTCAACACAAACTCAGTATCCTCTCAAGGTTGAGATTCCATGTAATATAGTAATTAAGTGAATCAAGACAAGCTAATAACCTTATGTCATGATTCATCATAGGTCCTATTCAATGTATTACCATACACATTAATGCACTCACCATGGAAAACTCATCTTAGAGCTCGTCTATCTAATGATTTTCCACTCGACCTCTCCCTTCAAAGATCTTGACACAAAATAAGAGTAGGCTTCTCTTTCTCTTTTAAGGGTGGTTAGGATTTGTTTTCTCCCTAGAAGATGATGAAAAAAGTGTCAAAAGCTTAAACCCTAAACTCCTAAAGAGGCTTATATAGAATTCCTTTTAGTTTTAAGTGACTTATGCACAAATAAGGTTTAGGTCACCAAATTTAACCCACTTGGATTACAGTTACTTAATTAGCCTCATTGAACTCCAATTAATTAATAAACCTAATCAAGAAAGTCTATTCATAGATCTAGTACAACCTTGAATTTTTTACTAAAATGCCCTTATGCACACTTATGAATTACAAACCTCAATCCCTTAAACAAAAGACATCACCATAAACTAGGAGCTCGACATAAGACTATTAAGACCTGTAACAAAATACTAGCTTCCTCAAAATCCATTTTTGAAGTTAACTTAACACTCTATTAAAGAAAGTCAACTACACTCCAGTTTTCTATGAAATTACAACGAGGCAAAGCTTGGATCCATTACCTACTATTAATTGCATGTAAACCCCCCTTGAATTAGTGTCCATAATCTAATAAGGTAATGTTATCAACCCATCAAGATTATCTCTCTAATCCTTGAGTTACAAATCCTTCTATTGGGACCATAGATTTTATGGTCACATGTCCTTTGGATCACCCAAGGGTGCATGTTGTCTCAATTTCAAGAGATATCATTGTCCTTTATCGAAAATACATGTTGCCACCAACCTCCATCAAAACTAACCTAGTCCATAAGAAATATATGACAACTTTAAGGTCTCACCCACATGTCAAAACCTCTTGTTGATTTCAGCACAAGTTCAGTATCCTCTCAAGGGTGAGACTCCATGCAATAAAATAGCTTAGTGAAATCATGACAATCTAATAGTCTTACATCATAACTCATTGTAGGTCTTGTCCAACATGTAATTGTATACACTAATGCACTCCCTATGGAAACCTCATCCCAACAGCCAAGACAAGTCATCCCTCCAATTAAGAGGTAGTATCCTATAGTCTTTATTGGATTACTCAAATCTATTAATAGATTGTAGACTATTTATCATCTTGTAAGGAACCCATAATTTGTATCTTCTATGCAACTCTTAATGCACCCAAGTCATGTGCAATACAAGTGATATGAGCTTGAATGTTCAAATCAATATCAATGCAAAAGTGGATAAAGAAGTGAAAATTAAAGTCTAACTTTATTATATCATGTCTTGTTTTTAAGGGCACTACCCCAACAAAGGGAAAAGTGGATGTAGACTAAGATTGGATCGAACCACTATAAATTATTATATACAATTTCTCTATCATTCTCTTTTTGCTTTTCATTGTCTTATTATTTTTTATATTTCTCTTACATTTATATTATTAAAACTTGTAAAATTTGATTATCACCCAATTCACCCTCCCAGACGATTTACTTTAGTTGAATTAACACATAAACCTAAAAAGAAACGCAACAAAATTTAAGTTTAAAAGAAAATGTTGAGGGAAAGAATTGAAGTGATCAACATTGACCTCATAGTTGAATAAAATATTCATATGGTTGAAGTTAGTACACCTACCATGTTGGCCATTACCAAATCCACCCTATAATATGCTTGTTGTCGCCCTCATCACCCTCATTACCAATCACCATCTTCACTCACCATCCATGAAGGAGAGGTAAGAAGCACCAATAGCCACTAGAACCATTGTTAACAACATACACCCTTTTTTTGCACGGCTTCACCATTGCATACAAAAACCCAACCAAAAGAGTTATCCTCACCACCATAACTTATTGTCTTCTTCATCTTTAACGCTAATTGATGCTATGAAAGGGAAGTTTCTATCATTTACAAACATCTCTCCAACATAAAGATATGTATAGATTTGAAAGAAAGACAAGATCATGAGTTAGAAAGGAATGTGTGGAATTAAAAGAAGGAAAAAAAAACATATATTAAAGAGGAGGAAGAAAGAGGTTGAACCTTAAGTTTTGTAGGAGGTTTATTTCTAGAAAAAATAAGATTTGTTTGGTGATGTGATTTTAAAACAGTTTTCTATTTTTAAAAATAAAAAATATTTTAAAAAAAATTATAGCATTGTTTGATCATCATTCTTTGGGAACAGTTTTTTAAAACAAAGTGAAATAAAGAATATTTTTAGCAAACAAATAGAAGTTTTTTTTTTACCTGTTTTTTAAAAATAAAAACAAAACTTAGAGAAATAAAAAGAATTTAAAAAAAAAAAAAAAAACATAAAAATTGGAAACTAGCTCCTTGTCAATGAGCATCATTTTTTATATGTTTCTAGAAAGCACTTCCTGGTCAAGACAAATAAAATATAACATACTTCTATTTTTCTTCCTCTACTAACCAATGCCAAAACAAATAGATTCCAAATCAAAAGATACTTAATACATAGGATTTGCTAATTATAAAAATAATTTGAAACTTCAAAACTTATCCCATCAATATTAGAAAGTCATGGAACATAAAACCAATCAAATTAATATTAAAAAATAATAGACTAAAATTCACCTTAAATGACTTTGTTAATTTCTTCATTATATATCATTTTAAAACTTAATGCATTGGATTTATTAATGACTTTAGTAATTTTAAAAAATATTTTGAAATTCAAATACTAAATCAATTAATACTAGAATTGGTTTGAATAAATAATGATTCTATCATTTTTCTAGAATTGGTTTTGAATAAATAATGATTCTCCCATTTATCCTCTACACATAATCATACTTTTCCTAATTTTCTCACTTGACAAAGAAATTCTAAATCAAATCAAATCAAATCAAGTGAAACTTAATATTTTAGATTCTTCAAGGAATCTCTTGATTTTTAATAATAATTTAGAATAAAAAAATGACCTTATTAATTGCAAACTAATTAAATTAAGACTACTCTAAAATATTTTATCCACAGTGAGTGCTAAATGTGTGCATATAATTAAATTTTTGACTTATTTACATATATTTTATAAAATATATATTAAAATAATATATTTTTAATAAAAAAATATATAATTAATTATTTTATTATAATATTAGTATTCAGATTTACAAAAAATTATTCTTTAATAATATTTTAATGAAATTCATTAATATTATATAAATTATAATTTTAAATCCTTTAAAAAATCAAAATAGAAAATCTATTCATCCAAACCATTTTTTCTTTGAAAATTCAAACAGTCTTCTTTTAAAAAAAAAAAATACCAACAAAACTACTTTGGGCTTCTTGGACCTTGAATGCTTTGGGCTCTATCTCTCTTCTTCTTTTGGGCTTTAGCTTTCCTTCAGGTGCTGTGTTACTAAAAAGCTCTGTTGGCCTATACATTTAACATTTAATCATATATTTTATTTGGATTAGTTTATCTTTTTTGTTTTATTAATTTTTTTTGGTTAATTGTGATGACATTTTTAATATCTGGTAAATTATTTTTTTCCCAATTTCATGGTGTGAGGCGCAAATATTCTCCCCATCTCACCAAAACACACGACAATAAGAAATAGTATTATTCCCAATAAAAATGTGGTTGACTAAACTTGGGATAATTAGATAGAAATCCACGCCACATGTCATTCCTTCGTATCTACGTAACCCGTTTTGGGTATTTTTTTAATATTCACTTATCTCTTCAAATATGAGTTCAGTATGAAAATAAAATCAAATTATAAATAAATAAATAAAAATATCGTATTTTTGTATTGAATTTTATAAATAATTTTTTTTTTAAATGATCCTGTAATAATAATGTCAGGTAACGTCATGACTTTGATTCAGAGTGAGAGAGGGGGCGGATGATTGACACCTACCACTCCTCGTCTCATATGTGGCAACCTCACAGAGAAGTAGGAATCAAAGAGATGTCATATGTATGTACATAAGCTACCAGTCGTTTTCCCATGTGAAATGAGATGGATTTGACCCACCGGTCTTCCCAACTACTAGTCTCTTTGATTGTGTGATTTCTATCTGTTTATAAGGAAGTTCCGCCATTTAACACCACCCATCTCTGCTTTAGCTTCTGTAACGTTTTCTCCCAGAAGTTTCAAGAACATGACACACCACAGGCATCCTCCGCCACCATACGATCCTTATGCGCCGCCACCACCAGGGCCACCAGGGCGGCCACCACCACCATACGATCCTTTCGCACCACCACCGCCACCGGGGCCACCAGGGCCACCAGGGCCTCCTCCTCCGTCTTGGCACCACCCACCACCACCTGATCCTTTTGCACCGCCGCCACCACCATGGCCACCAGGACCACCACCCCCGGGGCCGTACAGTCCACCAGCGCCGCCCGGACCACCAGGTCCTCCCCCGCCCCACTGGCCTCACCACCGCCCTCCACCACCTTATTAGCATGCGTGCCGCCATATGTAAAGGTTGTGTAACACAAAAAAGAAGTTGGAGATGAAGGTGTGTGCTTTTGCAGCTCCGTGAATTCTGCATAATATAAGTTTCTTCTCTCTGTAACCATGGCTACTAGTGATGGTACTTATGAATCACTTATATCTTGCTATTACATACCTATTGTAGATTCTATGGCGGAATAAATTATTACTATCATCGTCATCTTAATAATCTAGCTAGCGATATACTTTGGATTCAAAAGGGCAAACTGTGGCGATGAACATATGACATTTAAAGTTATTGGCTAGAAACAAAATTTTGCTATCTAGTAGTGTCACATTTTGCCCCAACAGTGTCTAATTCTGGGCTGGATTAATTAACTAGCCAGTATATATGCTTATTAAAAGATGGAAAGATATGTCACTAATTGATGAGTCTGAATTCAATTTTAATACCGATATTCCAGAGCCTAGCTAAGAGAGTTCCTCATTTTTCTTCTCGCAATCCCTGAATTTTTATTATTAAATGATGAACCTGGCAGGCTATTAACAGACTAAGAATTCCATGCAGCTTGGCAGGAAAGAGATCATTGCAGACTAATTGTTTGAATTTTCAATGCTAATAGATCCATGTCCTTAATTTGACAATTTTGTTACATCCAGGAGGTAAGTTGCCACTCTATATGTGATTTACAATAACATAAACGAGACACATCCAAATTATTCCGAAGCCAATATGGGCCGGGCCCAATGTTCATTGCTAATGATTCACAACTGCAATATGCAATGGAATTCACAGACTTAGCTTATTCGGTCTTCCTTGAAAGTGTCTTATGTGATTATGTGGGTATGGGAGAAGAAAAAGTTGTCAAAATGTAGAGTTCCATGGGGTTTTGTCAGTATATTAGGGATTATTTTTAGGGTGAGGATGTATGAAAGCCAATGATGATGTATCAGTATTTTGATTTTACACATATATCGGGATGTATTGAAAAATATCGATGGATATTTTGACCTAAAATATTGGTAAAATAAAAATATATTAGAAAACTTCAAAATAAGTAATAACACATATATTGAAACTGTTTTGTTAAAAAAAAATTAATATAGATAATAAATTTGTAACATTAAATAATAATATACTAATTCAAAAATACATTATTATTAAAATGATAATGTGTTTAGTTTGAATATATACAAAAATAAAAAAAAATAATGATACTTATATAAAAAAAAATTATTTTGAGATATTAATATTTTATTTATAAATTTATATTTGTCTTGTATTTAATTAAATATAAAATATATAATAAAATAATAAAATTAACTTATTTACAATAATTTTATTTTAATTAATTATAAAATATCTTTTGTCCAAGCAAAGAGTGGTGTATATAGAAGAATGTAATCGTATCTTTTTCTCTTGGATGAATGTGAAAGTATGTAGGGGCCTTTGGCCTACACGATGTCCTTTTGATCTATACTTGCATTAAAGGCAAGATTGAAGGAATAATAACAAAATCAAATTGGATGTTGTGTAGTATAGGCAAGTTGTGGGTGCTCTGCAATATTGCACGTTGACCCGACCAGGAATTGCATACTCAGTCAACCAACTCTGCCAACACTTTCATGCTCCTACTGATATCTATAGGAAATCAACTACTAGAATTTTAAGGTATCTGAAAGGTACTGTCAACCATTGCATATACTTCAGCAAGAGAACACTCGCACTCACAGCCTACTATGACGTAGACTGGGCTAGAGATGCCATAAACAGGAGGTCAACTACTGGATACAACATATTTCTTGGTCCATGTCGAGGTTGATTTTCATTTTATATGTGAAAAAGTGATCAATGGTGATGTTAAAAGTCTGTTATAGCTTTACCACAGATCAAATTGGTGACTTCTTCACCAAAGGGTTGTCTTCTGCCCGTTTTCAGATGCTATGTGACAAGCTCATGGTATGCGACCTCCCCATTTGCTTGCGGGGTGGTGTGGGGGGTGTTAGGTTATCGACGATTGACGGAACCTCGAATAGTAAAGCTAACCACGACGTGCGGTTAGACCTCACGGTTGATGAAAGCCAATCTTGACAGCCACGACATTAAGCTGAATTCCTCGATTTACGCATCTTTATTTAGGAAAGTTAATTCACGATGGTTATGTGCAAGTCTGTATATATCTTTTCTATTTCAGCTTTACATATAAATATACTTCCATGTAGAGTTTTACGTAGTTCAATTGTAATTCTCTTATAAATAATACAATACACTGCGATGACAAATTTTCAAAGCACAGTTCTTTTCACCAAATAGTCTACTATTACTAAGACAACAAGGGTTGATTAAAAAATATAATAGAATAATTTATATATATTAATTCAATAAGAATATTACTATAAGAATACTATCAAGGCCATGTTGACTTTTCCCAAGGATGTTAACTTTGGTGCAATAAATTAAATCTCCCAATTTTCAAACTTGATAGAAGCCTTGGAACTAATCACTGTAAATTGATTAGTTTGTACTTTATGACCGATGTTTCTTTGCTAGTTGATTTACTTTGTTTTTTGGTTGAATAAAAAAAGTCAAAATATTTGATTTTTTTTTTTTTTCAATTGAAAGTAATTTATTGAGATCAATCGACATAACTAAAATGAATTTGTTATTTATAGATTCAATTTAATTATATTAATTGATATTAACATGTTACTTTCCATTAAAGAGAAAAAATCAAATGTTTTCACTTTATTCGGTCAAAAAATTAACACCACCTTGATGTATATGTAAGAATTGCAATAATAATGATTTGAACGGGTGTAACATGACCGATGCCAAAGAATATTTCCTCGTATAATTTCTTGGGTAAGGATACTAAAATAATAGTTAAACATTGATAGGACTTCTAGTTTGGGAGTAGTTGTGACTTCTTGGCTTGGCTTTTTGATTCAAAAGTAGGAAATTAATAGAAACATTATTATGATAATTCTCCTTGATGTACTCAGCACTTATTTACCTGCCCTCTCCTACTTGAAAGGAATGTGCCACCTTATATTTTTACTAGTTCTCTCTGCTTTCCATGTCACCCTCTCTTTCTCTTTCTTTCATCCTTACTCGACACATTGTCGTATTAGATTCAAATAGATGTTGAACGTCACAAAAGTCGTACCTTTGGAACTGGTATTGTATTCACTTCATATTAAGGAACCCTCCTATTCAAAAATAAAAGCAAGAAATTAATTAAGTAAAACTTGTAGAAAAGTGCACCAAAAATTGGGATGGCAACAAGGTGGATCATCTAATCCCAACGCCACCTAGATTATATAAATAAATTTTATCCTCATCTAAAAAACTCTAAATGGGTACTAAAATTTCTCATACTAGTCTCCACATCATCCATTTAATTAAATTTTTTTTTTCATTTTAAATTTTTTTAATTATATACAAAATAAATATAATTTATAAATAAATAAATATTATAAAATTTTATAATTTTTTTATAAGAAACATTTTTTTATTTATGTGTTAAAAAAGAAAAAAAAATAGTTGTGTATGAATTGATATAGATAACCTATTATACCATTAAGCTAATTCATTAAACCTGTTAACACGCTTCAAACTCTTGTTAAACATATCAACATGATTTGAACTGATTAAACTTCTTAATTTAAAATTTTTTTATTTATAAATGTATTATTTTAAAATAATTTTTAGTTGCTTAAAATTTCAAGTTTAAATTTTAATTATAATATGTTTAAAATATAAAAGTAAATTTTAATTTTAATTTAGACTTGTTTATTATTTTATAAAATGTTTTAATTATAAAATATTTGTAATTTCTATAATAAAATATATAAAATTATATGTGGTTAGTTATTTAATTTTTTAATTATATGATACTTACAATTAAAAACTATTTAATTTTTAAAAAAATCAAATATATAAAATTAATACATTTATATGGGTTAAGAGGGTTAGGTTGAGTAAAAAATTTAATCATTTTTTTACACTATTAAGTAGGTTGGACGAATTGAATAGTCAAAATGAGCACTATCTGTCTATGATCATGACATGAACACAATTATATTTAATCTAAACCCACTAAAATATACGTCTTTTTAAAGCATTTTGTTGCGTCAAAAGTCTAACTCCTATTTTGACTTTTTTAAATTATCTGTATGGTCCTCACTTGGTACAAATTGGGTCACTTCTATTAATTGCTTTCATTATCCACATAAATAAAATTATATATCAAGTATGTTTTACAATCAGAAAACGTTTTTAATATTTTTAATACTTAAATAATAAAAAATTTTAAGTGTTAAAAAAATTAAAAACACCTTCTAAAATTACTATTAAACGAACTCTAAATTGGACAAACAATCATGTGCTACTAAGAGGTAATTCCAGTCGTCCAAATCCCAACTAATTGGTGGAACATGCATGCATATGAAAGGCTACTAAAGGTATGTTTGGTTGCTGTTTTTAAAAACTATTTTGGAAAACAGTTTTTGAGAATAGTTTTTAAGAACAATTTTTGGTGTTTTTAGAAAAAAAAAATTGTGTTTGAGAACTGAATTTTGGAAAATAGTTTTTGTTTTCAAAAACAAAAAAATATATGTTTGATTGAGTTAATAAAAAAGTTTTTTAGAACAAGTAAAACAAAAAACATGTTTGAAATATGTTTTTTTTTCTTTTCCAATTAATAAAATATTTTCTTCAAGTAATTTTATATTATAAATTTATAAATAATTTTTAGATACAAAGTTCATTTAAATTTAAAAAAAAATATTTATTTTATTAATTTTAAAATTAAAATATTTTTTATATTTTTTTTAAATAAATCAAACATGATAAAATCATTTTTATTAACATTTTTTTCTTGATTTAATATTTAATTTTATTTAAAAATATAATATATTTTATTAAGATGAGATAAAAAATTTTAAAAAGAATTAATTAAATTTTTATAACTAATTTTCACCTCACAAACTTGTAAATAAAATAAATAGGACATGAAAATAAATGCAAGGAAGGAGATAATCACTTTCCAAGGGATCCCACGGGTGAAGATGGTGTTTTGCTTGGGTTGATCAATAGATTTTACCACCTAATATGCTTTGAAATTTGCACTTTATATATGAATTTTTTTTTACCAACCATGTCCCTTCAAAATATCTCCGCTCATTCCACTATTGAGAAAAGTGTTTACCCAATATTATTACCTTATTTACAAATGACTACCCTCACCCTTCGCCGTCTCTCATCTTCTTAAAAACTGAGAAAAAGTCACATGCAAAACCCTCTCAAAACAACTCCTTTCCTTTCTCTTTTATGTCCTTAAGCAAGTTTTTTTTTTTTTTTTGAACAAAACAACTCAAGAAAAATCAAAACTGAGAAATGGGAAAAATCAAGAATTTTTTTTCTTGTTTTTATTCTCATTCCCCACTTTTCTCAACATCCAAACAGGAAAATACAAATGGGAAAAAAAAATAACTAACAACACATGATAAAAAAAAGGCTCAAATCTGGAAAAAAAAAAACAAAAAAAAAAAACAAAAAAACAAAAACAAAAACAAAAAACAAAAAGAAAAACAAAAAAAAAAATGGAGAACATATGTTCTCTTTATGACTTTTTTTGTTTTGTAAATAATAAAAAAAGGGGCAAAACACCATTTTTTTTTGTTCTCTAAAAAGTGTCATTTTGAGAACACGAAGAACAAGAAAAACAAAAAACAACTTTCTCAACTAAACAAGTTTTTAGTATTTTTTATTTTCAAAAACAGAAACATTATTAAAAACACCAACCAAACAAACCCTAACTTTACACATAGACAGTCACCAACCGAGTTCCAAACCTAGCTAGGTACCCTATCTTCCATCAGTTGGCAAAATATTTCTTTAAATTGAAATCTCGTATTTTTTATTTTATTTATTTTCACTCTCTGTCAAATGTGTAGAGGTCCTGGGGAGATGAATCTGAACCATTTTTTAAAAACTACTAGTCTTTCAACTACCAGCCCTCCAAATTTGTCTAGACCCTTCCTTTTTTTCCACCTTATGGTCTCTATAGTCTATAGTGTCTGTATATAAGTCCACCCTCTGGACTTGCCATACATTAATTTCCTCTTTTACCTTCAACGCTAAGTATCAAAAAGAATGCCCTTTCATAGACATCCACCTCCTGGCGCACCACCACTTCCGGGTCCGTATGCACCACCGCCACCGCCACCACACTTTCACCCCCCACCACCACCGCCTCACCATCCACATCCTGATTTCTTTGCTCCTCCTCCTCCTCCGCCTCCTTACTGGCCAGGTTGTCCACCTCCACCCCCACCTCCCCCTTTTGCTCCACCTCCCGGACCACCCGGTCATCCTCCGCCGCCGTTCTTAGACCCTTATTGGCAGCCTCGGCCATGGCGCCCGCCTCCACCCTGGTAATATGCATATATGCGCAGTGTTTTGCTACAAAAATAGTATGTACCTCCTTTTCCTAGAACTAAATGTTGATTATGGACGCATATATATGTTATATTTCATTTTGACTTTTTGCGTGATCTTCAAGTGGTGTGTATCCATGGTGCTGCTATAGCAGGCTGCCATGGAAGAAGAAGAAAGGAGGTTATGTAATTTCCCTGCTTTTTTAGGAAGAGTTTATGTAATATTTCACTTTTTCTCTCTTGATCACTGTGTTTTTCTTTGTTATCGTTCTATAAGTATTATATACAGCATACTACTAGTATTGTATTATGCATGATAGGGAAGGAGACTAAATATTATGACCTGTTTGGCAATATTTTCTAAAACCGTTTTTAAAAATTTGTTTTTTAGTTAAAGAATAAATAATAGTTTTTAAAAATAACTTTCAAAAAACATTATCAAATAGGTCCATATTTTCTTTTTGTTTTTAAAAATTGTGAAAACAATTTTTACTTGTGCTTTAAAAATTATTTTCTATTTTACTTTGTTTTAAAAAAATGTTTTCAAAGAACAATTATCAAATAGTGTTGTAAATTTTTAAAAATAGTTTTTTTGTTTTTAAAAACAGAAAACTGTTTTTAAATAGTACGACTAGACTCTTAATTTTAAGAATAGGTACTTCAGAAATTATTTGAGTCACAATTGCAATAAAAAGGTAATTTTTAATCTGCGTTATATCATCAGATCTTGATTTTTCATATATAAATATAACTTATGTATCTCCTTCGTAAATGATTTCCCCATAATGTCCATGAACAGAGCTGCTCCTAGAGTAGCCAAATAAGGCTTAGATGATCTTATTACTACAGAGTCAACTTGAACAATTAGAACTTGACTTGATTTTAAGTGTGGTTCATTTTTGGTTGTACATACATTTTCACAAATAAATTGTCCGAGACTAATTATTGTGGATGTCTCTTCACAATAATTATGATGGAAAAAATATCAATTCATTCATGTGTTTGTTTTATTTTGTGGGGATAAAAGATAAGAGTTTAAATTAAAATTTTTAGAAAATGCATGATAAATTGAAATCTTTAACATTGGTTCAAAAAAATATTAAAAAAATAACTTTATCATATTTGATTTTACTATGAAAATACATATAATTAAAATTATTAAAAAATTATATATTTTTAAATTATTTAATATTTATATATAAAGACCTAAATAAGTGAAAAGAATAAGAAGTAATATAAAAATAAAATTATTAACATTAAATATTTTTTTATTTTTTTATTTTTTTTATTTCACTTTTCTTCTCTATTATATATTTTATATCGGACCAAACATTCCTTCAAAGATTTGACTCCTAATTATTATCCTAATTTCACCATGTCACAACTCCTCTGAATAGGACAAGCAATACCATCTCTTTTTTCTAATATTTTTTTCATTTTCTTTATACTGGCACAGGTAGCAAAGAGTTTGCAATGAGATTTTGAAGTTTTATAATAACTTTGGCAAGAAATTACTGAAATGTCTTCAAAATCGGGCCTAGCGATTTATAAGTATATTTGGGCCAGACTCCGCACAACAGAATGTCCTTAAAATTGGGCCGAGCGCTTTATGAATATATATATATGGGCCAGACTCCGCACAACAGAATGTCCTTAAAATCGGGCCCAGCGCTTTATGAATATATATATGGGCCAGACTCCATATATAGAAAAAGGTGCAGTTCCAGCTGTTTCACTGATAATACAATAGGTTATATTAATAAAATATACATCTTAATTAAAACCAAACGACTTTCAATTCCAAAGACTCTGCATGGTAAGGGAAATTATACATACAATTTTTAATATTTTTAATAATTTGAATGAACTAATAAAAATGGTCAAACAATTTTATTTTATTTTTTTTTTTTAAAAGGCTGTTAAAAATAAATTCCAAATAAAAAAATTGATATGAAATCATATTTAAAAATATTGAATGATTTAATTTTAGAATTTAAATATATTAGAAATATTTGGATAAATTTAATAATTTATTCACCAGACTATCATTTTTTTTTTTTAATAAATGAATTTAAAATGATTTTAGTAGAAAGGTAGGTGAAGATAGATAGATTAAGTAATTTTAACCCCAACTAGGATCTCCAAATTTCTTTTCCCAATGGCAAGGAGCAACAACTAATATAGATGTCTATCTATTGATGGTGAGTGTGGTTCCATGGTCCATCCATTGTTTGGATTGGTAAGTCAATATTTTAATTAGCAAAAGCAAATGATGCCTCTATTTTGTCAAGTAATTGTTATTGTGAAACTTTTTGCTACCAAAGAGATAAAAATGGGATTTTTGATGAGAATACGGCAATTTTAAAAAATAATTCTTAAATTACCGTAGTAGGAAAAATAATTTCAAATCTATCATATTTTTGTTCAAGTAGGAAAGAGGAAATAAATTGGAAGTGAAAAATTGTATCTTCAACAGACGATTTTTAAAAAATATAAATCATAGAGAAATCGTCTCTTGAAGAGACAATTTTCAAAAAATAAAAAATAAAAAAATTTAAGAAATTAGAAATCGTCTTTTCAAGAGATGATTTTAAAAAAATTAAAAAAAAAAAAAAACCAAGTGAGAGATCGTCTCTTAAAGAGATGATTTGCACAAAAAATATATATATGTGAGAAATTCTCACTTAAAAAAAAAAAAAAAAAAAAAAAAAAAAAAAAAAAAGTGGGAAATCATCCTTGAAGAGACGATTTTCACATGACAAATCCTTAAAAAAACAAAAAGCAAAGTGGGCAGCACAAAAGTGAGAAATTCTCACTTAAAAAAAAAACCTTAAAAAATCCATTTTTTTTTCATTCTTTATTCTATTTATACAATAATACAATTATTAAAAATATATATTATAAAATTAATTAATTTTATTTACTAAATTTAATAAATAAATAATATACTAAATTTAATATAAGATAAATAATATTTATATATATATATATATATATTCTTTCATTTTGGAATTTTTCTTAAAAAAAATATTATCAATTTTATGTGAAAATTGAGTTTAATTGTTTTTATTAATTTATTAAATAAATAAAAAAACAAAAACAAAAACGTTAGAAATTGTGTCTTCAAGAGATGATTTTTTTTTTTAAAAAAAAAAAACTTTAAAAATCCATTTTTCCATTCCCTATTATACTTATACAATAATACAATTATTAAAAATATATATTATAAAATTAATTAATTTTATTTACTAAATTTAATTTATAAATAGTATACTAAATTTAATATAAGATAAATAATATTTATCTATTATTTTTTTCTTTCACTTTGGAATTAAAAAAAAATACTATCAATTTTATGTGAAAAATGAGTTAAAAAAAAAAATCTGTTATTAATTTATTAAATAATTATTTAAAAAATAAATAATTTGTTTGTTTAATTTTAAAATTAATTTTATTATATAAATTTTAAGATTAAAAATATTAATCTTTAAGTTAAAATTTCACTGTAAAATGAATAAAATATAAAAAAATAAGTTAAATAATTTTAATTGTCCTTAAATCAAATTTTCTTTAAATTAATTCAATTAATTACAACTAATAAAATTAATTTAGTTTGATATTTTTTTATTTATAAGATAAATAATATTTATCTTTTTTTTTGTTTATGTGAAAAATGATTTTATAAAAAACAATTTTGTTAGTAATTTATTAAATAATTATTTATAAAATAATAATCTTATTTTGTTTTAATTTTTAAATTAATATTATTATATAAATTTTAAAATTAAAAATATTAATCTTTAATTTCAAATTTCACTATAAAATGAATAAAATAAAATAAAAAATATCATGAATATAAAAAACCAATAACATTATTTATGTAAATGCTAAAAAACCAACAAACAACCCAAAAATTAACATACATCACTAATAAACTAACAACCAATAAAAGTTAGCCTGCATCATCAATACAAATAAACCAACAAGCAACAAAAGAGCAACATGTATCGTCAAATTATGTTCAATAAAATATATAAAAGTCATCAATGTGTGCCACATGAAAGAGGCTTTCTTCTTTGGTGTGGGTGTTGGTGACATCTTTCCAACTTGGATTGATATGAGGAATCATCTAATGTTGCTCCATCATCCTCGTCCTCGTCCTCATCCATGTCCTTAATCTTGAACCTGGTCCACTATAAGAAAAAAGGTCATTGTTGACATATATTATCTTGACTTAAGGTGATATGTGTCAATATTGCCTATTTAAATGAACAACTATGACATATAAAACTTGTTTAAACCAATAATGACATATATAAAATTTGTTGAATTCTTTCATGACTTATAGAATAGAATATGGATAGATAATTTATAAGTTAATATATAGTTAGTATGTTCATATGTCAAGGTACTTAAATAAAAACAATAATGATAATAATTTGTTTGATATGTGTATATCTAATTTACTTACTAAGTATTATAAATTGAAGTGACAACAATTAATTTTGATTAAGGAAGACAATGTTTATTTAATAATTTTTTTTAGTAATGTTAATATCAATTTTCATTTTTTTTTTATCAAATTGATTAAATTGTTTTTTAGTCTATATCAATAGCAATGAAATAAATTTTTTTAAACCATTTTTTATTCACTAATTTTAGTGAAATAAAATTTGCTACATTATGGTTTTTTTTTATAACTAGATATAAATAAAATCAATACTAATAAACTATTTTTTTTCTTCATTGATGTCAATTATTATTTTATTTTTTTGAGTTTGTATTAATACAATATTTTTTTCATAAACTATTTTTCATTATTTTTAAATTAGTAATTAACTTGTATTTGATTTAAAAATAATTAATAAATTTGTGTAAGCTTGAAAATTAAGATATTTGAAATTTTGATTTATAAATTGTTGGGCATAATATTAGGTTTCAAAATTTTATTTTTTAAGTTAACTCATACAAATTTAGACATTAGGAAAGAAGAAAATTAATTATGGTAAATTGACATTATAAAAGTTATAAATATATTCCATAAATTGATTCTCATCAAGTTAACTGATAGAATAAGAACTTAAATTTTGGTGTGATAAGATGAATGTTGGTGAAATCTGGACCGTTTATTTTTTAATCTCATCTCTACCATTCATTTCAAAGAACCTTAAGAGATCACATTTTTCTCTCCCACTTCTCTGCCACCGCCACTATCCATTCTCTCTCTGTTTTTTCTTCTTTCCTCCTTCCTATTTCTTTCCCGTTCTCTCTCCATACCCATGCCACTCACCCATCTCAACAATACCGCGGCTATCAGTCTGGTGACGCCACCAATCAACGTTCTCTCTCTCTCTCTCTCTCTCTCTCTCTCTCTCTCTCTCTCTCTCTCTCTCTCTCTCTCTCTCTCTCTTTCCATTTTTTTTCTTCTCTCACTCTCTCACATTCCCATCTTCACCATGCCATCCCTCGTCGTCACTGTTGGCTATGCCAACCACAGTCGGCTGCACACCATTCCTACGATCCCACTACGGCGACCTCTTCTGCCACCATTCTCATCGTCCACCATTGATAGCCACTTGTTGCCGCCCATATTAGCTCCACCACACCTTCTCTTCATGCGCCACCTATGGTCGTCATTACTTATTCAGACGATGGGTTTGTGGAGAGGGGTCTCCTTCTCGGCAGTGACAACACAACGATCAACATGAGAGGTGATTTTCTTGCTACCCAAACAGTCTAATTTATCTGCAACATTTCTTCCATCTTTGACTTTCACACATCTAAGTCTCTTCCTGTTCCCCCACCTCAACAGAAAGTCTGGTTCCGAACCTTTACACCATTTCTGATTCTTCACTTCCTTATCCATTTCTATATCTCTGCAACAAAAACGACACCACATTAACAACACCCATCTCAATTTTCTCGAGAAAACGCTAGAAAATATAAGGGTAAAAAAAATACTACAAACTCCAAGAAAACGTTCTTCCAATCACCTCAAGATCAAAGAAAATCCTTCAAAAATATCTATAATTACTCTGCATTTCAACAAATAAACAATGACCCACAGTGAATGAAACTCCAAAGATTAGAAAAAGAACTACAATGAGAAGAGTCCATTACATAGTAGCAAAAACATAGAAAAATAAGCAAATTTTCTGAAAAAAAATACCCATTTTCCTTAGAAAATAAGACAACCCCAGATCAGTTTTTCCAACTTTTTACCTCTGCAAGATGTGTTTGGACGCCAAGGAAAAAAAAACCGACGTTCTTGTTTTATCTTCTCCAAGGCCTCTCACCCAAAATCCTTCCATCTTCTTTTTTTGTTTAGCCTATTTTTCTTGCTCTTTTATTTGTATTGAATTGAATAGTGGATATAAAATAAATAAATTATAATTGTTTAAAAAACTTAAGACCATCAGATGTGAAATGGAGGGTCAAATAAGGTTCCTCCTATGTAGCTCAGTGGGTTAAAGGCCCAAGGGTTTTGGCTATATTCCTATTTGGGTGGTGTTAGGGCACGTGAGGTTAGTGAGACTGACCATCCCCCCCTCCCCTTCCCTCCCCTCTCCCCTCTCCTCTCTCTCTTTCTTTCTCTCTCTCTCTCTCTCTCTCTCTCTCTCTCTTTCTTTTTCTCAAATCTATTATGAATTTTCTTCAATTGAATCAATCCACATCACCCTATTCTTATCCCCTGTGGCAAAAATGAGAATCATAGATGCATTATCTATTATGATTTATTAGGGTTTTGTAATTGTGTTGTTTGACATTTGGCAACATTGGCGACAATCTTCACTCTCTTCATGAAAATTTTTTAGGGATTTGGTCTATATGCAAGTAGGCATGAACATAAATGTGATGATATATGTGGAAATTGTATCAAATTTCTAATGGATGCGTATTTCCTTTATGAACATAAATTACCATTGCACCTTACCACACTGCCACCAACTCTGTATCTGCTTGTGGAAAAATAATAGGAAAAAAGAACTATTAAAGTGAAAACTTTGAATATCCTATTTTGAAATTTTGAATTTGTTTTTTTTTTTAATTTGTTATTTTCTAGGATTTCGCAATGATCATGCGTATGATAATTTGTTTTCAGAATTTGAAGTTTCAATTATCATTTCTATGAGGAATTAATTCAATAAACCGTGGGTTGTTCATGTAATCGTGTATCATGTTTTATTGTTGTAAAAATTATTTCAATTAAGATAATTGGTGAATTTTACTCTATTATTTGATTCTATGTCATCTTCACTTTTTCTTTTCCCTTTTTACTCTCTTTGATTATAGAAAAATAAGGAAGATAACTAAAAAAAATGCATATTGGAATTTCCTATTTTAGATTTTTTTTTCCCATTCTTTTCTAACATTTTATAAGTGTTTCTTTGGTTCACACTTTTGAAGCTTGAAATTCATGTTCAATTTCATTTTTATGTTTCAAATTGAGTTTATAAGCATCAATGGTTAATGCAATTATGTGTCTCAATTTTGTTGCCCCAAAAATAATCTAATATCTAATGATTTTTTAAAAAACTTTTGTTTTTGTTTTATGCTAGTAAAGGTTGATGTTTTGTTTTCTTTAAATTGATTTCTTTGTTGATCCATAATATTTGGATGTGTTAATTGAAATAATTATGAGTAGATTACCTTTAAATTTTATCTCTACTATTTCCTTTGCAGTTGTATAGCGATACCATTGGACTTTTAATGCTATATGAAGAAACAGAACTATATATTTGGGCACACAAAAACAATTTGCATAATGTGACTGATTCATGCCTAATTGGTGTCTCAGCTGATTCGTGTCCAGCTGGTGCTCCTTGATGGCGGGAGTAATCAACAAAATTTATAACCTATAACACCATGAACTAGAGTAGCAAAGAAAAAGCTACTATAGCATAGTGGCTCTAGGATCGTTCACTGGGAAGGGTTTCCAAGCTGAAAATGATACTAATTCAAAGTGAATTGGTGCTGTTTCATTTTAAGATTAGCTTAAGAAATAAAACACAAACTTTAGTTGAAAAAGGTTTGGACTTAGATTAACAACACAGCAAGTGATGGAAATTACTTAAGAAGATAAGCATTCCTTGGAGATTCAGGTTTACAGGGGAGGTTCCTCATGCAATAGCATAGCTCCGGTCAGTTGGTTCAATTTCTCGCACTAGAGAATTAACATAAAGTCACTTCTCTAACAGGTGCTGCACAAATGCATCCCTCAATTGGATTTCAGCTTTAATTCTCTCACTGATGCAACTTGCAATGGTTCGAGCCTCTCACTTAGCCTTTACCATTCAAGGTGATCTTTAACCTTGGACTTCCTTTCACAAGCTCGCAAGAGATAACTAATGGATGTCTCCTTAGAGTCCAAAAGCTTACCAAGTGTTGGCAATTCTAGAAAATCCTACCTTCAAGTCACCTCCCAGAGGCTCGCAAGGGGTAAACTAGTGCATCTCCATGGTTAGAGATCACTTGCCTTACCAAGTGTTGGCCCAGGTGACTCCGAGACGTTTTAAGTTAACTAAAAACATAGAAACCATTCATGGGACACACTTTCTCTTCATTCATAGCTGAAACCACAAAGCTTCTGATTCTTGCACTTGGAACCTTTCCCGACAACCTTAACTCCAAGGAACTAAAAGGTTTAGTTACTCATTCTCTAGGGAAAGCTCCTCAGAGAGTGCATAACTTAGTAAATGAAAAATACAATCAAAGTGAGAAGGTAAGGTAGAGCTCAAGCTCTGTATTTTACCTCCTTTGAAACTTTTACAAAAGGTTCATCACCCTCAGAACAGACTCCTCGGGCTCTCTTTATATGAAAAATTACATTAATAGCTATTACATGGATATTTAGCCATTTTCCTAACTTAAAAGCTAAGGAATCCTATAATTGGTGGGATACAAGGAGAATTTGGGGATTTAGGTAACAAAAATCTGAAGAAAAATATCTCCAAGTGTCGGTTACAAATATCGGGAAGCACTAAGGACCATTTCGCAGGTGAAAAAGAGGTCTGCGAAATTTCGCAGACGAACAAAAAGGGTTGCGAAATCACTTCGCAGCAAATGGCTGATTCCGCAGTGCTGCGAAGTTGGCTTTCATCTTGTGGTGATTGGCTTCCATCGCGTCGTGAAACTTCAGGGGAAATCCATAGCACTGTACAAAAAGGCTGCGAAATCATTTCGCAACAAAAGGGTGATTTCGCAGCACTTTGCTAAATCCTTCATTCAGCTTGGAGTGATCGGCTTCCAACAGTTGTAACTCCTTCATTTCAACTCCGAATTGCGTGCCGTTTGAAGCATTGGATTTTTGACTTCCTAAGCTTTCAAATGACATATAGCATGCATAAATTAGACATCAGGAAGTGCTCCAAAAGTGGCTGACATGACTGTCATCAAGAATGCTTCATGACTGGATTCTCTTTGCTTCCCCTCCTTGCATTTCAACTTTGCTTATGGCAAAGGACTTCAAAGCTTTGATTCTTCATGCCTTTGAGCTTCCCATTGCTTTGCCAAGGATTCCAAATAACTCTCCTCAATCTCATATTGCTTTGGTGATCAAAAAGCTATCAAAACACCAAAACTTAAGGCAATTTGATTAGAATTGATTGAAAGGGGCCTTAACATATTAATTGGGTTAAAAGGCAATAACTACTACTCAAAAGTGTTTAAAAGGATTAATTACAAGCTATCAAATAGCACTTTTTGAGTAGTAATCAGTGACATAGTTTTCTCTTTAATATGGTTAACTATTTAATTTTACTTATTTATGCACTTGAATTTTTACTTGGGCTCCTTTGGTTTGGTTCTTTCTCTTTTTTTTTTTTTCTTTTTTTAGGGCTAAATTTTAATGTTCTGATTCATGATTGTTTGAAACTCTTTCTTTTGTTAAATGTTGATATGCTATTTGATTGATAAGCAATAAATCAACCCTCACAAAATTTTAATTCTTCGATTCATAGTCACAAGCCAACTAAAATTGTTTCTATAGTCCTTAATAATTACCATTGTAATGGTATGAAGTATTTTCTTGTTGCTTATATGGGGTCTTCAATTAATTTATGCTATAAAATTTTTTGTTTTAATGAGCACAATTACATTAAGATGAACATTATATTGGGTGCCAATGCAACTCTTATATTTTGTTATTAGTTGTTTTATTAGTTTTAGTTTTTGCTCGAATTAAGAGTTCTTTAATAATTGATAATTGGGTTCTTTGTCAGCTTTAATTGTTGTTAAGTTTTGAATTTGATGAACTCATGCATTAGCTGCCTATGAGAGGAACATCTACACAACATTTTCATACTCATGCGTAGTTGTCTATCTATGGAATATTTGACATTGTATTTTAACAAGGCATCATAGATATAAATAATATAATTTGCTATTTGTTATTCTTAGTTTACATAGCTTTAAATGGCAATCTACACATTATTTCTATTAACCTTATAGATGTATTCTCACACAACTTTGTGTCAAATATGTTTTCAATTTCACATTAGTTGGAAAAGAATAGCAACATATTGCATAACTTTTTCCCATTTATGAAATGTGCTTGATTTTCTCTTTAATTTTGGAGATTTTCCATTTCTTAAACCTTTTTTGTTTATTTAATTAATTTATTTCTTTTAAAA
Organism: Vitis riparia; assembly: GCF_004353265.1. NCBI lineage: Eukaryota > Viridiplantae > Streptophyta > Magnoliopsida > Vitales > Vitaceae > Vitis > Vitis riparia. The sequence continues at coordinate 11,099,779 of NC_048444.1, forward strand.
ATTTACAAATTTAATCTCTCAACTAGATAGCTTGTGCATTTATTAGTTCTTGAAATAAAGACAAAATTTGCACACATAAGATCTATTACCCTATTAGAATTGAAGGAAAATATCCTTGATTTTCTATTTTGTTAAGTTTAGATGCATTTGGTGCTTGAAATTAATAGTTAGTGTGGTTTCCATGAATTTGAATTTAGATATTTCATTATTTATGATTGAGATGATTAAAATTTATAGGCAACTTTAATTTTAACGATTTCTTAGATAATGTGAGTTTTTATCTATTTAGAGGCCAAAATAACATGAAAGATATATTAGAAAATTTTGTTTTCTCTTTTCCTTTTTGCATTCCTTTTAGAAATTAAAAAGAAGTATACTTTTATAGTTATTTAGGTCCATAATATAAAAACACAATAATTAAACTTAGAATTCAATCTTAAAAATATTTCATTGTAGTTAGATATCTAATTTCTCAATTTGAGCTTTTCTTTTTGTTAACATCATTTGTTTTTTCTATCATAGGTTTGAGATAGAGGTGTTGGCAATTTTGGGGTCTTTCTAGAGGATAGTGCCTTGAATATTAATGCTAGAGATATGGTATCTACAAATTACATATATGTTTGATGTATTCTTGCAATTGAAAGTACCTTATAATTTGAAAATTGCTATTTTGATACTTGTTGCTAACTTTTCTATTAATGTTGTGTCTATCCTACTAGGTATTCAAGAAATATAGCAAAAAGAAGAAGAAGATGAAGAATTAGTGACCACCTCTTACAAAGATAGTATTGTACTTTTCAATTTAAGTTTATATATTATCTTAATTGAATGTTTGTAATTAGTTTTTTTTTTTTTTTTTTTTTTTTGTAGATAGAAAAAAGAGAGTAAGTAGAAAAAGATTTATTCCATTGTGTTTTTAATATTCAAATGTATATATAATAATTTTTTCCCTTGAGTAATAGTTTATTTACATTGTTTAAGACTTAGTTATTATTATCATAATTAAATATGCATCAAATTTAATTTGGAAACAAGGTTCATATGGTAACAAGTTCATTTTCCATTAAAACTAAAAATTATAGTAAAATAATATTAAATTTGTCATAGGCAACCTTCACAGATGGCCAATGCCCAACATTGACATTGCAATAGCTAGAAACCTTGACATATTATACTTATCCTTGACATTTGTTGTAGCAACCTTAATTGAAGAGCAAGTTAACATTGACATAAGATCAAGAAATCTTGACATATGTTGAATCCAACCTTGACAAAAATGAAAGAAACATTAACATATGTCAGACTAACAAAAATTCCATCATTGGTAGAAATATAAACAACCTTGACATATGTAAATGTCAAGGTAGATTTAAACTTTTCTTGACACTGGTATAGATGGCATATATAAATTATAACATACCTTGACAGATATACCTTACCTTGATGGTGAAAACTGTCAACAAAAGGCTTTTTTCTTACAGTGATCCTTTCCCTGTTGTTCAACAAGTGGTGTAGGAAAGTATTGTATTTGTGTCGTCACATCATCTATAAATGGATGTCCTAATGATTGTGGTGACAAAGCAATGAGTGGTGTTGTAGGTGGAGTAAATGACACCTCAATACTAGATGACATAGGTATATGAAAAGAAGGCCCATCGATATAAGAATGCAATGGCTCCTGGATGAATGATGTCCCAACATCTTCCTATATCACCCCCTTATCAATGGATGGAACTGATGAATGAGGTAGTGACTGGTCAAGTGGTGTAGAAAAAGTGAAGGCAGTATGTTGTAGAGGCGATGATGATGGAAAATCTAGCGATGTATCATCGATAGGGAAGTGTGGATCACCAGAATTATGGCCTCCACGTGTTCATACACCTCCACCTCTAGTTCGAACACCTCCACCTCTAGTTCGTGTATGTTGTAAAAGTGATGATGATGGAAAATCTAGCAATGCATCATCGATAGGAAAGTGTGGATCATCATAAATATGGCCTCCACGTTTTCGTACACCTCCACGTTTTCGTACACCTCCACCTCTAGTCCATACCCCACCACCTCTGGTCCGTACCCCACCACCTTTGGTCTGCACCCCACCACTTCTAGTCCGCACTCCACCACTTCTAGTCCCCACTTCACCACCTCTAGTTCGTACCCCACCATCTCTCATCACTACCTTCTCATCCGATGATTGTCTCTCTGTATCATCGACATTAGGGAGAATAAGCAACCTATCAGCCTCGTGTATAGCCTTTAAAGTGGTTGCACTTAATTGATGAATTTCATCACGATGACCTATATTCGATGTATCTGGACCAGTCCATAGATGTATCTGTTACAAACTGTGATTATGTAAGAATTAAGAATAAAAAGTTAGATGTTTTTCTAATTAGAAGAAAATATAATAATAAATAAAAAGACATTGTAATTACCACTATTTTCCATGAAGATCCATGTGGAGTAAGAAAAAGACGAGTGATAGAACGATACCACACTATATATGGGTGGTTATACTCGTAAGAAGTAGATGTTGCCTTAGTTCTAACAAGATGATTGTACGTAGCCTCCCATCTTTGAATATAGTGGTGATGACTACTCATCCAATCCAAATCATGTCAACCCCTCAAATCATATTTATGTAATCCCAATTCCATATCGCACTGCTCAAGAATATGCTGTAGCAACCCAAACTACCTCAAAACATGATCAGATCTATGCCACTCCACTATGTGGAAACAGATAAGCGGTGAAATAGTCAACCATAAGTCCGAGGCAATAATAGAATAATCTAGGAGTCCAGAGATGACATCATCAATATATGGCTTCCATATAATTTGCAATTAAATTTGAAATATGACTCACATTATTTAATAATATTTTGATTACAAATTGTTTAAAAAAATTATTCAAAATAATGAATTTCTCACCTGCTCTAGCATAAGTCAATCAAGTAGATACCTATACTAGGGTAACACATGCATAGGCGTTGAAGTAGTACAAAACTCATCTCTCCAACTACAAAAAGAATATATATTAAAAGTTTATATAATTGTTTATTTATGTATATATGTGTTTACATATGCTATAACTAAGGTTGAATATATACCGCATGCCTAAAGGTGGTTGTGCTAGTACTTCATCATGTAGGGTCGAATGTAAGTGCATAGGTGCTATAAAGGAAAATCTATCCTATATCCATAATTGTAACAAAAATACGAAATGCTTGACACATCTCTCGATATAGCCAAGCTAGGCAAGCACTACCCCAACTATAAGTACCAATAACTCTAAAATCCTCAAGTAGTGGTAAAAACATTAAATGTACCCTATTGTTTGATTTATCCGCAAAAAGAAAACCTCCAATCAACTGTAAGATGAATGCCCTAGCATAGCATCGCATAGACTCCACATTAGCATCAGGTGTCAATGAAGGAAAATGCTCTGTCAACCTAGACAAACGAAGTCTTTGTCCAGATATACCTCTATCTTTAGGCACCACACCTCTCTCCAATCCAAGCATGTGCTATCGCTAACTGCAACACCATCAATCAGTAAGCCTAAAATAATGCTAACATCCTGAAGTATGATGGTACACTCTTCCTGAGGTACATGGAAAGTGTGGGTCTCAGGACGTCATCTCTCTATAAATGTTGTAATAAGGTGCCAATCAAATGAAATGAAACATAATCAGGCAACACCATAGAATCTAGATTGTTGCAAATATGGAATGATGCGTGCATCTAAAACACTATTACGATAGAAACTGGCTTCACGACGTCGACAATGGAGCTCTCCAGGATCATTTCCTTCTCATATAAGTGAAGATCGGTGTCTTCCTAGTTATACAGAACAGAACGATCTACAGGTCCAAGATCTATGAGAACGTATTCCCTACATCATTTAAATAATTTCATTAGTTTATTACAAGACATTCCAATGACATTATATGGAAATAACTCAATGTTCATCTTTAATGTTAAAAAAAACTTTCATTTAAATAAGAAATTTTCAACCTGAACTCACAATATCATTGAGTGGTTGTGTTAGAAAACTCCCCTCTGTTAGGACATTTTCGATGATTGTGATCCTCCTGTTTACAAAGCCCACATCGAACTTTGACACTTGGTTCTCTCCAATCCTTTTCATTCCTAATCCTTGAAGATCTTGGTCTTCCTTTATCACATACTAGAGTTGGATTAGGATGAACAATTGGAAAATTAGGTTCTGGCCAATAGGCATGATGTGGAACTGGATTGAATTGTGGTGCATAGCAATAACCATATACATCCATCCTATAATGCTTGTCAACAAATTGCCAACTATCAATCCTTACATGTGCACATATAGCTAGCACATGTGAACATGGGATAATAAATGATTGCCATTTATTACAAGTACATGTTCTTTCTTTCAATTTCACAATTTGTATATCGTTTCCTTTATCCATATGAAACCTATGGGGAGCAATTGTCACTTCAAATATCTCATTTGAACGATGAAAGATATTAACAGTGTGTCCACGATCCCTTGATTCATATTTTGTTATTTTGTTAGTGGCATAGGAAATATACAAATCTCCATTTACAATTCGAGTTTGTATCTCTGTTCGACGAGTCTCGAAATGTGAAACACAACGATAGAAAGTTAATCGAACAAGAGTAGTGATAGGCAACATTCTAGCCTCTTTAAGCACTTTATTTATGCATTCAACTTTATAGTCATCCACCCATACCGATGTCCTCCATCATGTGTCAAAGTCCATTTCTTTGTGTCCAACCTGTTAAACCATTCTAAGCATTTCTCATCTAATCATTTGAACTCAATAATACATGACTCATACTTTTGTGGTTGATGTTGAGACCCAGCTCTATACACTAAGTATTTTAACATCTTATTTCTATAATTATCATTAAAATTGTTTGTCACATGCCTAAGACAATATTGATGGTGTGCATAAGGCGGGTTCCATCCAACACTAGGATCCCTAATGGGGGCTTATATTCCTGCATGATGATAAAAAATGAGACATATGTCTTCTCTTTTCATGACTTGACTCCTTAATGTATAAAGAAACCGAGACCAACTATCTGATGATTCATCTTCAACTATTGCAAATGCAAGAGGGAAGATATGACCATTAGCATTGATTGATGTTGCAATCAAAAGTTTCCCTATGTATTTTCCATATAAAAAAGTGTCATCTATCTGTATTATTGGTCTACGATGCTTAAATCCTTCAACACATGCCCCAAAAGCCTAGAACACATGCATAAAAAAAATATTTTAATTGCAACCTGCTAGTACTGATGTCTTCCAAACAACCTTAGTCCCAAGATTAGTAAGTTTAACAATATTCATTCATCTAGGTAAAGCTTGGTAAGATTCATTCCAATCACCAAATATCCTTATGACTGCTTTCTTCTTTGCTTTCCAAATCCTCTTGTAATGAACATTATAACCAAATTTATCTTTCACTATTTGATGTAATTCAGTAATTGAAATTGTGTGATCACTTTGGACTACATTTTGAACTTCTTGTGCAATGAATGTGGAATCTAATTGTGAGTGATCTTGTGATAGTTTATGGTAAACACAAGTGTGAGGACCCATGTACTTTGTTATCTTAAACAAACCATGAGATTTACGACAACATGCACGAAGCCTCCAATTACAACCCTCAAACCATTTTTTGCACTTTATAAGCCACATATCTAGCTCAGATTCAATAACAATCAAATGTTAATTTCTACACATGGAATAACGTTTAACAATAGATTGTAAGTCCACCTTACTCTCAAACCGCAAACCCTTAAACAATTCATCTTATTCATTCCATAAGCTAGTGCATGCTATTAAATCCTTATTAGACATGGAGTTAATTACATCCCAATTCAATTCTCTAAATATTGGGGAAGGGACATCATGTTCACCACCACCTAGCAATGATGCATCATTTTCTGTATTTTCATTATCCTCCATGTCCATAATATCCTCATTGCCATCATCTTCATCAAATAACTCCACATTGCCATCATCATTTTTAGGTAAAATATCAACATAATTTTCAACTGTCATTACAATTGAATTAGTAACCCCCGCCAAATCTACCCTAACTATAGGTTCTATATCATTATCATAACTTTGCATATACATAGGGGAATATGTGTTCTCTTCTACCATTTTTTGACTTGGACCTAGACTTTCAATATGCATTGGGGTAGTAAAGCTACTTGGCATGGGGTGATAATCAATTAAAGAAGTTTGACAATACATTTCAATAGTATTTGGAGGAGCAGATTGTGCGACAACAGTAAACATTATGCTCACATCACCATAATCTCGAATAGGCAAAGGGACATAATTAATAGTATCCCTTCCATTTGGAAAGGGAACTGGATATCAGAACACCATATTTTACTTGGTGTAAGTACGATTAATATTCAGAGTATGACACAATTTTGTTTCTAACTCATCAAATGTTATCATACTATTTATTGAAACACCTTTTTCAAGAGGATGATTATAATATACCCCAAATTCACAATCAATAATTTCACCACTAGTATAACGTAACACTATGGTGTAACCGTCCATTATTAAATATATTAAAAAAATCAACAAATGAGTATCATCATCAATAAACTTTATGACAATAATTGATATACAATATGTATTTTGCAAATCTATTTTACTAATATTATGGTGCATTGTTCATTACTATATCTTTATTTTCTTTTTAAAATGGATATTTAAATGTATATAATATAACATTTTAAATGTAAATTTACATATTATATAAGATAAATTCATAATTTTGGATAATGTTCTACTTATATTTCTTATATTTTAATATTTTTTAAATAATATTATATGCAAAAAAATAATTTAATACTAACAACCATTACTAAATTTATTTATTTTATTTTATTATATATTCTAACATTTTACAACTATATCTTTCTTTTCTTTTTTAAAATGGATATTTAAATGTATATAATATAACATTTTAAATGTAAATTTACATATCATATACATTGAATATATATATATATATTATATACATTAAAATATCCATTTAAATAAATCAAATAACATTTTAGTTTTATTTCTACTTTTATTTATATTTATATTTTTAGCTCTCAATATCTTACAAGAATTTTTTCAACAATTTAAGACTAATATTAATTTTTTAAAAATATATAAGATAAATTCATAATTTTGGTTAATGTTCTATTTATATTTCTTATATTTTAATATTTTTTAAATAATATTATATGCAAACAAATAATTTAATACTAACAACCATTACTAAATCCATTTTTTTATTATATATTCTAACATTTTACAACTATATATTTCTTTTCTTTTTTTAAAATAGATATTTAAATGTATATAATATAACATTTTAAATGTAAATTTACATATTATATATATTTAATATTTAAATATATATTATATACATTTAATACTCATGGTTACTATTTTGTACTATACATAATTACTTATATATATATATATATATTATACATTTAAATATCCATTTAAATAAATCAAATAACATTTTAGTTTTATTTCTACTTTTATTTATATTTTTATTTTTACATCTCATTGTTTTACAACAATTTTTTCAATGATTTAAAACTAATATTAATTTAAAAATATATATATGATAAATTCATAATTTCGGATACTGTTGTATTTCTATTTTTTAGATTTTAATATTTTTTAAATCATATATTATGCAAAATATATAGATATATAATTATTCTATTATTATTATTTTTCATTCTCATTTTACTAATATTTTATTTTATTTTTAATATTTAATTTTAATATTTTATAAAACGTATTATTTGATTGATAAACATAAGCAATAATCATATTATTTCATATTAATTAAATAAACTAATATCATTTTTATTTTTTGAATGATTTAATTCATTTATCTTTATATAATGATAATTTATAACAAATAATATTCTAACAAAATTACCATAAATCCAATAAATTAAAAAATACATATAACAACAAATATCTATCATGTGTTACACAATAAATATGAAACAAAGACAAAAATATTACCTAGGAATAAAATAATATATCTTTTATTTTTTGAATGATTTAATCTATTTAAAATAATAATTTCCAATAAATATTATTCAAACAAATATTACATAATCCAAATGAATTTAAAAACTATACATTACAAAATAATTTGAAATAAAAATAAAACAAAAATATTACCTTATAAGAAGCGTGACCGTTGAAGGAAAGAGATGAGATATGCTAAGAAATCTCTCAAAGAGAATGAGGGATATAGATAGAAGTGATGTAATGTAAAAAACTGATAAGTGAAAAACTGAGTTTCAAGTGGGGAAGATGGGGAAAATGAGAATGAAAAAATTTGAATCTAATTTATATTGTAGGATGAGTGTAGTGTGTAGGATAAAGGGTGTACGTTTGAATGTGTAAGAAGAAATGACATCAAACGGTCAAATTGGTGGAGTATTAAATTGGTGGAATATTTCAACATTTCAGAAGAAATGACAACGTGCCTTCAAATTGGTTGAATGCAATAGGTAAGATTCTCCAATGGGCTATGAGTGTAGGAAACGGTCTTCAAATTGGTTGAGTGCAATTGTAGTGTAATAGTGTGTGAAGTGATGAAGTGTAATAGGTAAGATTCTCCTATGGGCTATGAGTCTAATGCATTAGAATTGGGGATATGAAGCGTGTAGCGAAGGCCATAAAAAAGTTAAGTTCTACTACAGTGAAATTTTAACTTAAAGATTAATATTTTTAATCTTAAAATTTATATAATAAAATTAATTTAAAATAAAAACAAACAAAATTATTTATTTTGTAAATAATTATTTAATAAATTAATAACAATTTTTTTTTTTAACTCATTTTTTCACATAAATTGATAGTAGTCTTTATTTAATTACAAAGTGAAAGAAAAAAATAATAGATAAATATTATTTATCTTATATTAAATTTAGCAAATAAAATTAATTAATTAATTAATTATATATATATATATATATAATAATTGTATGAGTATAATAAATTTTTAAATTTATAATATATTTTATATTAAATTGTATTATTTTTTTTATAATATGTAGATAATTAATTGTGTTATAATATATATTAAATTTTATTCTATTTTTAATTTTTGGTGGAAATCGTCTCTTCAAGAGACAATTTCCTATTGTTTTTTTTTTTTTTTTTTTGGTGGAAATCGTCTTTTCAAGAGACGATTTCTGATTGCTTAATTTATATATATACATTTTTTTTTTTGGAAATTGTCTTTTCAAGAGACGATTTCCAACTTCTTATTTTATTAGTGGAAATCGTCTCTTTTAGACACAATTTATCATTTTTAGTAAATTGGAAAGACGGTTTTTGGGAGCATGAAAACTCTCAAAATTGTCTTTCCTCTTATGAACTTTTAATTTGTCTTTCCTCTTATGAAAACTCTAAATTTGTTTGGAGTAAAATTTATTTTATTAGAGTTTCTTTCCTCTTAACTTCTGACATGAAAACTCTCAAAATTGTCTTTTAATGCATTTTCACTATAAAGAAAAAGGTAAAGACAATGCTTTTTATGCATCAAGAAAAATATAAGATGACACTTACTTAAAGCATCATTTTTTAGACTACCATGTTATGGTTGTAGATACATTAACACTTCTAGTGAGAGTCATCTTCTCATAACATAAACCTTGACACTTAGAAAAAACATCATCATTTATGAACTTTGGTGCTTGCCCAAAAATTAAAATAACATCATTAAATAATCACCAACAACATTGACATTTAAAAGATATGTCATCTTCCATCAATAGAAATCTTGACACTTTTTATAAACATCATCTTCAAACATACGAAACCATGACACTAAAACTTAAAAAAAAGGTGTGTGTGAAATTTTTGGGATATTATTATTATTAAGCATCATCTTCTACAACTATATACTTGATACTAAAAAAAGGTGTAATATTTTATCGTTATTAATTTAAATCTCATATATTAGTTATTGGGAACCCCATATTACTTCGTTCCCATGTCCTAGATCTCATAGGGTATATAAAAATCTATCATAAGCCTTCTCAATCTATTGCAATGGAAATTAGGTATTCAAAACAAATATTGATACCACAAAAATCATAAATCCAGAGAAAAAAAACCACACACCTTTGTTTCAGATGTTCTAAAATCGATTCCAATCAATGTAAATAACTTCAAAGTCGTAATAGATCTTGTAAACACTATGATCTTCCGCCTGTTGACTCTTTCTTATGTCTAGGCACTGAGATGATGGAGATCTCAAGGATAGAGGTTAGGGTTCCATCTTTGGACTATAGAGAGAAAATGAGAAGACATGGAAACCCTCACCTCTAAAGGGGTATTGATAAGTCTCTTACTAAGCTTAAGTGACTTAAGCCCACTATGGACTTAGGTCACTTAATCTAACCCAAAAATGCTACTAATTGATTAATTAACTATACAAGGTCATAATTAATCAATTAGCTCAGTCTAAAGATACAACTCACTTATCCTTAGAAAAAATTTCATCACATAACTCCAATACAAATAATTTTTTTCCATTTAATCTCACACTAATAGATTGAAAGGAATCATGTCGTTCACTAGCCATGATAAATAAATGACAAATAGCCAACAAATAAAAAAACAAAAACAAAAACAAAATGAAGAAAAAAAATACGAAATCAAATAAGAAAATAACAATGCAATCACTCACTACGATATCCCATGATCAAGCACGACAAAAAGGAATTGCACGAACAAACGAATACAGATAAAAAGATCCCATTACAAGATCAATTTTGCTCTGATACCATGTTGAAATCTAAAAAGAAATTCAAAGAGAGAGAGAAAAGAAAATGTAGTATTTCTCTTTATGAACTCTATTGAAAGAGATACAATACTATTAGGATTTAAATAGACCTAATAAAACCTAAAAAAGAAATAGAATAATTCTATATACAATAATAGTAACTAAATAAGAGAGAAAAATAGTAACTAAATAAAGCTAACTAAAGCTACTAGATATTACTAAATAAATAATAATAAATAACTCTAACAGTTTAGTTGTCTTATTTTCATTTCTCTAATTTGATTTAAGTTTATCAATTTATTATTTATCAAATTATTTGCTTTAAGTATTTTATTTTAATTATATAAATAGAATAAATATAGCATTTATTTTTTCAGGATGATAATGCAAATTACTTATTTAAAATTTTATTATTATAGTAATTTCTATTATTTTGAAATTTTTAGAAATATGTTAAATTATTTTTGGTCAAATAAGAATTAATGTAAAAATTATTTTCTTAATGCACAAAATGTTGATTTTAAACATAAAAATCAAATAACTTGACACTTAATAAAAATAAAATATGTAAAAAAATAACTACTTAACACTTAATACTATTAAGTTATATTTAAACTTAAGTTAGATTAAGTTGTATTTAGAATTAAACTTTTTTTTAAAAAAAAAAAACACTATCATAGACTTAAGTTAAATTAGGTTCTTTTTAGAATTAAGGTGGCACTTGTTTTTTTACTTGAATGTAAATATAATTTAATTTAACTTAATTCTGAATACAACTTAATAGTATTAAGTTGTTTGTCTTTTTATCATTTACTATTAAGTTGTTTGTCTTTTTATCATTTTTTTTCTATTAAGTGTTAAGAATAGGGTTAGGGTCATGTTGAAATTATGTTTTAATTGTTTCAAAATATTATTTTTAGCATTCAACAAAAAGTCAAATATTTTAATTTTTCATTTAATTAATTTTTTTTTTTTTTAAAAAAGGTAATAAGTAAAAATAAAATTAAAAACAAATGCATCTAAAGTCTGAAAGTAATTTGCATTTAGCATTACATTAAAAAAAACAAAAAGGACAAACAAACAAACAAATAAACAAACATGTAGAACCGGTACTGTGCAATTTGGATTTGCTAAAACTTCATACTTTTTAAGATTTAAGATTACCTTATGGCTAAGATCATCCTTATGGCCAAATAGTCCCTCGGGTGGTTTAACTTTCGGAGAAAAGATGGTTTAAGGAGTTTCCATGCATAACTAGTGTGTGCATTGATCATATTTGATGTATTCATTTTTGCATCATAATTGATCCCTGGATATTACGGACCATATTCTATCCTCCACTTCTTTCTAGGTAGTTTCATACCCAAAAAACATATTTCCACAACTAGTTGATGTCTTATGTCTATTAAGATAAATTCAGGTGTAAGAGAACTTTTTTTTTTTTTTTTTACAAATTATTTTATATTAGTTTTCTATCATTTTCATATAAAAAATCTGTAGATAATTTTTATGATTTGAAGAATTAATTTCTATATATAAAATAGCCCTATTCCTTTTAAGATAGACGTTTCACAAGAAATTGGGATGCAAAATTTGGAAAAGGATCTCAAGAAGTACTAAACAATGTGAAAAAATGTATGAAATTTTTTTTTGTGGTAAGTTTCAATTTACTCTCTCTCTCTCTCTCTCTTTATATATATATATATATATGAAAGATGCAAACTCCCTAAATCATTTGGATAAAAAATAGCACAACATGCATGCAAAAATTTCCGGCCAGCACATACACACAAGAAATTTAAAAAGATGGTCTCATTGGTATCCCCATGATCTCGTAGTTTTTTACATTTTTTCTTTGTTTCTTTTTTCTTTTATGTAAATCACATATCCTCTGTGAGATTGATTGTGCTTGGGATTTATTAACTGAATACCCTAATCAAAGAACGAAAAAATATTTAAATTCAAGTTTTGGGCTAAAATCAAAAGAACCATTCCATATGTTTACCCTCTCCTCTTAAGTAGTTTCATAATAGAAGATCCAAAATTTTCAAATAGGATTGTTGTCCGGGCAAATACTCATCCTGGGTGATCATCATGCCGTAGCTACGTTAAAATCAACTTCTCCTTGGACCCTTATTCATCCACATTAGTTATATATCCATCTAAATTAGTACTTGGCTAGATCTGGTATTTCCTCTCATCTACACATTGCATGTAAAAATTTTCTGACAGTATAACAAAAGATCTTGGGCATGTCTTATAAACAAGTGCACAGACCACTTGCCTTGCCAGAATCATGGACGGAAAATTATTTGGTACTCGAAAGAAACTCACACTCAATCACATGCTTCATAAATATTATTGTAAAATGAGGACATTTGTTCCAAATGTATTAAGAAAACTTATTCCGCGAGCCTATAAATAATACTCATTCATCTTCAAATTTTTGCTGCTGGTGACCACTGAGTAGTGAATAGAAATATATAATTGCTTGGACTCGGACAAAAACAGAACTCAAGTGATAACCATAGAACGAATACGACAACCATACTTTTACAACTCTAACTCTTGAAACCCTAACTAATTGCTTTGGGTGTGAAGGTCTTGATGAGGTATGGGGTGGGGGGGGCCAAGGGCAATGATAAAGTTGGGAAAAGGTAAGTGAAGCCGACAGTAGAGAAAGTGATTGGTATGGTGATTGATAAGATCCTGTACGGCTTAAAACTTCTTATTGGCAGTCACTAGCCTAGGGGTTCCACCTCTTTGAATTTTCATTTTCTTATTAATGGTCAAATGTACGTAGTTCCTCAGTGAATTAACTAGGACAAGTCCTGAATGCAAACCGACGATTATTGTCTCCCCATGCCTTGTCTTTATTGTTGTCTGTTTGTGACGTGGCCAGAGGGAGTACACTGCACTTGTCAAGCTTTTGTTGAATCTCACTGATGTTTCTTTACTCTCAATTCATTATTCAGGGTGATTAAATTGGCAAAAAGATGTTCCACTGGCTTTGAAAGAGGCGGTTTATATACTATATTTCATTCCTACATGGTACATTTATTTTCTTGGAAAAACTAAAAAAACAAACTTACTTGAGACGACTCAAATGTATGGAACCTTGAAGAATCTACCGCAGCCTCACTCATGCACATGGACGTTTTCTGATCGTTTAATTTCTTATTCATATACGTTCACAAGTGAGAAGGAGGGGAGGGTTGATCGGACCTCTCGTGACAAACTTGAAGGGCAGCAATGAAGGTATGTCCATGTAAAACCAAGCAGAAATGGCGATCTATTAGCTAGCTACAACTTTTATGCAACAACAACCTGATACAAACTGAATTTTAGATAGCAATACTAATGTCCATGCCATTAACCAACCAAGCCAAACCCCTCGGTTCATACCTGAACTTGCATGCTAATGAACTCGGAGAGAGAAACCATTTGTGATCACCAAATGTGGCAGACTTTTGGAAGTTAAAAGTGATGGTGATCAAACCTGGTGCTGATGGGCTCAGTCCCAGCCAGCTCCAAATGGCCGACATCGAGAAAGGGATCGGGTAGTTCAGGGAAGAGATCGGGAAGGTCAAGAAATGCGTCATCATCTTCTGTTATTGGTGAAGTTGATGATTCTTGAAGGATATTAGATCTCACACTAGGACCTGAGGAGTATGGACCCATTAGCGCGGCTTGATGAGGTTCATGGCTTCTTGGGTAGTGTAAGGTGGCCGCCTTGACAGCTGCAGCTCTGATATCTTTTGGTGAGGCGGTGGTCGGACGGGGGAGCCCTTGAGCCAGCTCAGGGAAATTGAGATAAGCTGTGTGACCTTTAAGACTGAGCGAAGCTACATCATGGGCCAGAGCCGCCATTTCTGCATTGGGAAAAGTCCCCAGCCATATTTTTGAATTCTTCTTGGGCTCTCGAATCTCCGACACCCATTTGCCCCAATTCCGCATTCGTACTCCCCGATACGCCCTGCCCTTCCCATCATTCACTCTTGTTCCATCCTTGACCTCCTTCCTACTCTTACTACTAGTTCTCACAACTTGGTTTCCCCTAGTGCCTTGTTGTACCGTGACAGGTAAGGGAACCTTTGTGGATATCAGGGTAGAGGAGGAGGAGGAGGAGGAGGAGAGGGACGGTTTTTGATCCTCAAACTCTATATTGGGTTCTTCTTGTTCCATAGGGAGATAGAAGTGGGTTAGGGTTCTTAGATCTTAACACAGAGGCAGGTGCTCTCTTTATCTATCATCCTTTTCATCAATAACTAAAAAGGTGAACGTTAAAAGCTATGGTCCCAAAGAAACAAAACGGGCCCCTTAGCCTTTTGGCTGTATTCTAGCCCTATCATAAATTGGTTTTCAATTGATGGATAGTTTGGCACCATTTTCTGCAGCCCTTTGTTATTTGGTCCCTCTCCAAGTTTCATCAGCTAACCATATATGATTGATTTAGAGCATCTCTTCATTTCTTATCTTCCCCTTTTCCACGCAATATGGCATCTTCCTATGAATTGTGATTGAGGGCTTGGTTGGTGGGGCACAAACTTTTGCCCATTTTCAACACCATAGCTAAGTTTAGTTTCAAACTGTATATCTCAGATGAAAGATGGGTTCAATTCATTAGTCGCTTGTGGGCTCCCTGCCATGCCGCCCTATGACATCCCCCGTGGCCACTTATTTCGGCTGGACTTATTTCATCATATCCCTCTTTGAATTCTTGAAAAATAGAAGAAAAAACTTGAAAATAAAATCTCTTTTTGATTAAATGAACACCCAGATGGAACCATATAATTTCCATGTCGCGCTTTTCCTGAAGAAAGCATAATTTTGCAGAAGAAGCCAATGAAACTTTGTTCCTCATCTTTTCATTTGTCGGTCCAACTGGAGTCCTTAATTAATTATTGGGAGCTCTCTTCTTTCAGTATTCATCCTTGGCAACAACCAAAGACATCCTAAAATCAATGAAATGCTGGATGGATACATTAAAGGCCCCCCAGTTTCATTGAAGTATAAACCTACCTGTGGGTCATTCTCATCTAATGTAAGGGCCGGTTTGGTGAGAGAAATCATTGGAATAGACTGATCGAAAGGAAGTAGCTTGGGTTGATGTAATTGTAAAAATGTCTCAACCGAAGATCGTGTACTGAAGCCTCAAAGTCTAAAACTTTGATTCGATGTTCAACACAAAGGAAAAAAAAAAATATATATATATATATATATATATATATACTGGTTTTGATTTACTAATTTCAGAATATATGGAAAAAAAATAAGGTGAAAAGTTTATAAACCGACTTTTTAAAATACATGTACTTTTTTCGTATATCAAATTATTACTATTTTTTAAATGATACTTTTACTATATAATATTAAATAAAATTATTAAAAATATTAATTTATCATTTTAAGTTAATTAATAAAAGTATCTTATAAATAAATATATTATAAATTTTATTATATAATATAAGTTACAAATCATCGTGGAAAAATTCTCCAGATCCTTATATGATAAATAAAATCATTTCTAATTTTTTAATTAATAATGATTTTATATTTTGTATTATATAAATTCTCTCCTCTTTTTAATAAAAATGAATAAAAATTTTGTTAATTCACATTAATTAAAAAAAAAAGAAATTTTAAAAATTTTAAATCAAGTTAAAACTAAAAAAAAAAAACTTAAAAACTAAAATTATAAAAATAAAATATTGGCTTTCACTTCTCGAGTAAAGTATGCTAGTTGAAAATATAGATATCAAGAAAAAAGTAAAAATACAATGAAAGTCGATATTTTATTTTTGTAATTTTAAGGTTTTTTGTTTTAATTGTATTTAATTTTTAAGTATTTTAGTGTTAATTATATTTTAAATTTTTAAAATTTTTTATTTTATTATTATTTAATATTCCTAAGGACGTTTGTTACCGGAGAGAAAAAGAATCTTAAGTCAGGTCTTTAAAGAACTAAAAGGGTGTAAAAATGTTCATTTTAGAAAATAATTATCATATAAAATTTAAGATACTTTTTCAAATGAGTGAATAATAATCCACTTTTTCACTAACAAATCCC
Source organism: Vitis riparia (assembly GCF_004353265.1). Taxonomy (NCBI): domain Eukaryota; kingdom Viridiplantae; phylum Streptophyta; class Magnoliopsida; order Vitales; family Vitaceae; genus Vitis; species Vitis riparia. The sequence goes on from NC_048444.1 coordinate 11,116,716, forward strand.
TGAAATGATGGGGTTTTGGGATATTAATTGCACTAGAAACTCTCCGTGCAAAGGAAGTTTCCCCTCCATGCCATCGTTAGTCTGTACGGGCCATATGCTTTATGGCCTTGTAAATTAATTGTCAAAGCATTGGCTACCCTACATCTTGGCTGATATGAAAATTAGTATATTTAGGGTCAAATCCCTCCTAAGATGCTTATCCATATCAACCATCCGTGAATCATCATGAATCATTTCTCAACAACGGAAACCTGGTACCTAGGTTTCATGCCATGAAGTTTTCTTTTTTCTTTTCATCATTAACCTTAGACTCCTCGATATACATTAAATTTGAAAATATCACTTACCTACTCAGTATTTATTCTCGCGTGGCCTCATGGCATGAAGTTCTCTTTTTCTCTTTTTTCTTTTTTCTTTTATGATTAACCTTAGACTCCTCGATATATATTAAATTTGAAAATATCACTTAACTACTCTCGCGTGGCCTCCATTAGGTGTTCGGAACCTTTTAAAATAAAATAAAATAAAATAAATGTTTTAAGTTTTGTGGCCATTTAATTAATTTAAAAATTAAATCCCATAGAGATATTATTTTCCTTCAACGTGGAAGACATCTTTTAGTGTTGTAACAATCCATCAACATTTATTTTGTCTTTTTTTTTATGGAAAAAAAGATATCAGGAAATATTTGATGTTAAAAACTTCAAAGGGATAAGGGTTTTTAGTATAGAAGAAAAAGTTTGTGAATTTCTAGACAAGCATAGGTATTGTTGATGTGGGGACCACCTAGAGTCGTTGTAGCTCCTTGAAGTACTCGCCCCCTCAACTGAGAATGATGCTTCCTTCCATTTCCCTGCAAAAGATGTCTGGATAGATGGTCCGAACACACTCTCCAAAGCTTTTGTCAATTTGACAGTTAAGTATATTGGTATTCTTGGGCATTTCTAAAGAATGCTTACCTCTCTTTTTTATTGGGTCGCCGGGGACCTTTTATAGTGTCTGGAGCCCCGTCACTTTGAAGATGGGAAGACTCTTTGACTTTCGCAGTCATGATGGTGCTCACAAGGTGGTAGAGCCATCATTATCCTACAGGCGGCTGACAAAGACTGTTGGGGGAATGACTTGTCGTCCCACTTGTCTTTTCACTCTACAGGCAGCGTAGGGCAGGTCGTAGCAGGTCATCTGAAAAGACCTAGGAATGTCCTGTCGAGTATGCTTTTGACGAAATGAGCAATGATTGCCCGCGAAATATGGTCAGGGATCATGTTTGGGACAACAACTACCAGGTCTGGATAGAGGGTAGGACGTCCCACGTGTCCATCGGAGGAGTGCCTTGTGAGGCCAAGGTGGCTACCACGTGTACGCTTAGGGGTGGTCCCTACAATGCCCCTTTTTAACCCGGTTATTTTGTCCGGACAGAAAAGATGGGTTAAAATGATCCCTTCAGCCTCTTTTTGGGAGTTGTATGGCACGTGGCGCCCAAGGGGGGCATTTATGAAGAGTCACCGTCCTTGGGATGATTACCAGCCGACGTGTCGTTTCGAGTGTAGTGCGATTGGGTGTCTGGTCATTTATGGTCCCTAGGGATTTCCTCCCATAAATAGGGAATCAATCTTCACCCCCCCCCCCCCCCCCTCTCTCCCCGGTAGCACTTTTTCTTCATTTCTACTTCATTTTGGCGTTAACTAGGCATTGCTCCTAGGGCTTCACTCAACGATGCTTTCCTCGCGATCTCACAATCGGTTCACTCAGGTGACTGCGGCTTAGCTCGTCTTCTTCTTGCAAACACTTGTCAGGTATGTTCCCTGTTTCTTCCTCATCGTCTTCTACTTCCTGTTTTCTCGATTTTCCTTGGTTTTTTGTGCCAGCTTGCGATTGAGGGATAGGGGTGATGTTTGGGGGTTTTGGTGGGTTGGGAAATGTCCTTGCTGGTTTTTGCAGAAGGGAAGATGCATAGGATTGTTCAAGGGCATCACATTCTGTTGGTGGCGTGCCTTGCTAACTTTGGCCAGGGTTGCTTTTGGGTTATTTTGTGCTTTGAGGCTCTGTTGAGACCGTTGAGTATTTTGTCACCCCTTTGTATGCCTGAAAATGGTTATGAGTCACTTCTTGGCTAGGGTTAGGAGTCGACTAGCGGAATTGGGGTTCTTGACTTGGGGAGGTTACTGACTCAGGCATGTTACCGAGCTTAGGCATTTTGGGGCGCCGCCTTCAGGGCGGTGAGGCCAAGTAACTATCCTTTAACTGTCTACATTGCGCCATGCATGTTTGTCTCAGCCCCACGCTCCAACATGCCTGCGAAGAAGGATATTGCTTCATCTAGCACGGTTAGGCCAAGTGGGAAGGGCGGTTCCGAACGCCCCTATCCGGGAAAGCCCACTGATCTCCTCAATAAGCGGGAGTTTCACGACCGCTTCTATATTGTAAACGGTGTCTCCGTTCAGTTAGTGGAGGGGGATCCCATGTCCACAAAGAAAGTCGGACATAACGCCATTTATTTCACCAATGAGCAGCTCAATGCGGGGCTCCGCTTTTCTCTCCCGTCTCTTTTCAAAAAATTCCTCTATTACACCCAAATTCCCCTATCCTATATCCATCCCAACATCGTCCGGGTGCTGATGGGGTGCAACTTCCTAAATATGCTCTTCCAGCTGGACTTCTCCCTGCTAGAAGTTCTCTTCATCTATACCCTCAAAAAGGGAGAAAAATATATCTTTAGTATATTTGCCCACATCTCGTCCCTTCAATTAGTAACGGGTCTTCCTGACTTGAACAAATGGGGAGCTAAAGGACATGTACTAGTCAGGGGCCCATGGACTGGCTTGATGGAAGATTCGGAAAGGGATTTCCGCCCCAACTGTTAGTTGAAGATTCCGGGTAGGGGTGGCTTTGAGCATTCGTTCCTTGTTGATATTTGATGCTTGGCTTAATTCCATTAGATTTCTAACCTTCTTTGTTTTGGCTTACGCAGGCTTAGGCAAGAGGGGTCACTTGGTCAAATGGGTGGAGAAGGCTTTGTTTGTCCGCTTGAACAAGCTATTCGAAATCACTACCACTGAGAAAAACCATCACATGCTTCTTTTCGCCCGTAATCTGCTTGCGATTGTCCGGGAACTCAATTGTATGTCCTCAACATCCTCCCTAAGCGGCTACTGAAAGTCATGGTATCCGGGGAGCACTTCGTTCTAAAAGATCTTCCCTTCTACGAAGAGGCTCGTGAGGCGGACACAAAGGCTCGCCAGGAGCGCCTCGAGCAGCGAGAGGAAAAAATGCAAGAAAGGAAATTGAGGAAGGCCCTCGGTGAGAGAGGTCATGGCTCATCGTCTATGGGCAGTCCTCCTGTTGAGAAAAAGAAAAAGAAGACCATTGCAAAAGTGATCAAGGTTGTGTCCCCAACTCCTGAACCTTCATCTACTTCTACTGCTTTAGCGTCCAACCGATCAACCAGTTCTACCCAGGTGTCTGAGGGCGACTCTAGCTCGTCGAGGCTTGATACCATCAATCCGGGGACTAACCCTTCTCAGCCCGGGCCGGAGTCTATTGCTTTGGGAGTTGTAAACGAGCCGGAGGAAAAGGAGGATATGAATGACTTAAGAGCTAGATTTAAGGAGAGACGCCACAAACCCCTATATGAAGCGATTGACATGGTCCCTCCCCCAACCAAAAAGGCTTGCTCGGAGAGGGCTCAGGAAGAGCCGACGAAGGGGACTCCTCCAGTGGTCCTGCCCCAATTGGATGTAGCGGGACCTAGCAGTGCTCCTGCTGCGGAGAAAAAGGCAGATCCGACTACGGGGGAGGCCCCTGGTGATGCTGCTCCCGTCGAGGGAATCTCGGATAAGAATGACAGTCCTACTCCTGCAACTCCTCCAAGATGGGATGAAATGATGGAGATGTTGAAGCGCGTGCCGTGCTTTATGGACTCTGAAGCTCCATCTACAAAAATGTCAGACTCCTTTCCCTTTACCAAGCGTATATCTGTGAATATAGGCGACGACCCCCCCTCCTTCGTTTCAGCCCGGCTTCCCTTTGGAACTCCTGAGTCTGTTGTGTTCCGCATTCAGTAGTTGCAAGAATGGACAGTGTTAAAGATTGCATAAGTGGTAATCCCTTTCTTGCCCCCTTTTCAAGTAATGCATACTACACCGCTTGGCACTAACTTGGCTTTTACTATCTCTTCTAGTTGGTAGTCGGCATCTACAACATGATGCAACAGCGTGCGCAACTTTTCAAACGGTTGGAGGTGGCAGAGGCTATGCGAGTCTTTATCTCCCACCACCCGGGCAACATCGAAGAGTTGTATGCGAAGCTAGAGCGAGGGGAGACTAACTTGGCTGTTACCCAGAAGGTCGTTGCGGACGGAATCGAGACGCTAAAGTTGGTTAAGGAGGAGAAGAGAGTTATCTAGGCTGAAGCGGACCGACTGAAGGAAAAATAAGAGACTATGGAGGCTAAGTACAAATGGGCGGAGCAAGAGAACTCCCAATTAAGGAGGGAAGTGGATGAACTTCGGGCCAGTTTCGCGGCCCAGAAGAAAAAGGTTAAGGAGTTACAATCGGGTGTGCTCACCCAGAAGAAAGAGCTAGAAATCGGATTTGCCGCTCAGAAGGAGTTGGAAACGGAGTACCAGAAGCAAGTAGACGAAATGTACTTTTTCGGCTACCGCTGTTGTATGAAGAAAAATGGCATCATGCACGACATTCCTTCCCTCCCTTTTGATGACGAGAATGAGATACCTAGAGGTCCTCCACGATGAGACAACTCAGTTTTTGTGTAGTTCCTCCATATAACTTTTTCTTTGTCGTGAATGGTCCGGTTGATTTGTAAAGACAATTCTTACACTTATTTATGAATGCAACGTTCTTTTACTCTTTTCTCGCTCATTGTTTCTTTTTACTGATAATACTGATTAAGTTTAGATATATTCCATGGACGGAGTAAAAGGGTTCCGTTTAACTTCTGTAAATGATAAGCCTCATTTTCACTTATTTTGGAGACAATGTAGGGGTCTTCCCAATTCGCTTGGAACTTCCCGGCCCCTTTTTCAGTTGTATTTTCAAAGACTCTTCTGAGGACGAGTGTTCCAACCTTGAAGACGCGAGGTCGTGCCTTGCAGTTGTAATGAGCAGTCGCCCTTTGTTGGTAGGCGGTCATCCAGATGGATGCACTTTCCCTCACTTCATCCGCCCAGTCTAGGTTCTTTTTGAGTTCTTGGTCTTCATCCCTCTGACCTTGTACAGTAATCCAGGCCATGGGCAAACCTATTTTCGTGGGGATGACTGCATCCATTCCATATGCGAGAACGAAATGAGTGTTTCCTGTTGGTCATCCGATAGGCCCACAAGACGTCGGGCAGCTCCTCCACCCAATTTCCTTTGGCTCGCTCCAATCTTTTCTTTAATACTGACAGTAAGGTCTTGTTCGTTGCCTCTGCCTGCCCATTGCTTTGAGGGTACCATGGTGTGGAGTATTAATTTTGGATTTTGAGTTCTAAACAAAAATTTCGGAAGGCAATGTGTCAAACTGCGGGCCGTTGTCTGCTACGATTGCTTAAGGGATTCCAAACTGGCAAATGATGTTTTTCCAAACGAATTTCGTGACGTCTTTGTCTTTGATGCTAGCATACACTTCCGCCTTTACCTATTTACTGAAATAATCTGTGGCAAAGAGTAGGAATTTCTTTTAGGCAACTGTAACAAGCAGAGGTCCCACTATGTCCATCCCCCATTGCATGAATGGCCAAGGGCTTGTTATCGGGTTCAACGTCTCGGATGGCATATGTAGGATGGGCGCGTGTCTTTGGCATTTGTCACATTTCTTGACATAAGCTTCCTCGTCTTGCTTCATAGTGGGCTAATAGTACCCCTACGAGTCGGCGCGATGTGCTAAAGATTGTCCTTCTAAGTGGTTTCCGCATACGCCTTCATGTAATTCTGCTAGCACGTACTGGGCTTCCGAGTGGTCTAAGCATATGAGGTAGGGACCTGCAAAAGATCGTTTGTAAAAATACTCCCCAATCAGGGTGAAATGGGCAGCCTGCACACAGATCTTACGCGTATGCTTGGATTCTTCAAGCAGAGTGCCTGTCCGAAGGTACTCCTTTATGACACTCGTCCATTCCTGGCTTTCTCCGATAGCATTACAAGCAGACGATTGTGTGATGGAGGGATTAACCTACACATGTATGGGTAGCAATATGGCTTCTCTTATGGGAAGTGAGATAGTTATTCCTACCAAGGCATCGACCTGTATGTTGTTCGCCCGAGGGACTTTTTCGATAGTCCATTCGTCCAATTGCTTCAGGGTGTCGTGCACATTTGTCAGGTATTGGGACATGCATTTGTCTTTGACTCCGTATTCTTTCTGCACATGTCCCACAATGAGCTGATAATCACTGTAGATTTTGAGCTTAAAGACGGACAGTGCAAGTACGAGGTCCAATCCAGACAGAATGACTTCGTACTCGGCTTCGTTGTTTGATGCGGGGAATCCGAGCAGGAAAGCCTGCTCCAATTGTTCGCCAGTTGGAGATTGTAGCAACAGTCCCACTTTGGATCCTGACGACTGGGAGGCTCTATCGGCTCGTAAGGTGCACCACTCCGTTTTGTCCAATTCTCCGCCTTGAGCGGGCTGTTGGGGAGACTCAACCACAAAGTCAGCCATGACTTGCCCTTTCATGACCTAGACGCTAGTATTCAATCCCATACTCGCTCAACTCTATGGCCCATTGCAACATCCTTCCGAATAGGTCTGGTTTGTGCAGGATGTTTCGGAGGGGTTGGTCGGTAAGTACGACTATTGGGTGAGCTTGGAAATACGGGCGGAGCTTCTGGGCGGCGCTTCGCAAGGCTAAGGCAATCTGTTCTATCTTTGAATATCTTGTTTCCGCATCGGTCATCGCTCTACTGATATAATAAATAGGTTTATGTTCTTTGCATGATGGACAACGAAACAAGACAGCCCTAACTGCCCAATCTGATACCGCTAAATACATGTATAACCGCTCGCCAGGCTGAGGGCTGCTCAGGATGGGTGGTTGTGTGAGGTAATGTTTGATTTTCTCGTACGCGCTCTAGCAGTTATCCGTCCATCCAGTTGCGTCGACTTTCCTTAGCACCAGGAAGAAATGTCGCAGTTTGTCTATGAATCGGGCTATGAAACGTCTTAGCGCGACGTTTTTGTTGGTAAGGCGCTGCAACTCCTTTTTGTTACTGGCGGCGGGTGTTTCAATGACCGCCTTAATTTGATCCGGGTTTACTTCTATTCCTCTTTGGGTGACCATGAACCCCAAGAATTTTCCTGCACTTACACTGAAGGCGCATTTGGACAAGTTAAGCCTCATGTTGTACCTCTTCAGCAAGTGGAAGACTTCTTGCAAGTGGTGGGTATGTTCCTCTTTGGTTTTGCTTTTGACCACTATGTCATCAATGTATACTTCCATCGTGTGACCGATCAAGGGCTTGAAGATCTTTGTCATCAGTCTTTGGTAGGTGGCGCCAACATTTTTTAGTTCAACGGCATGACTTTGTTGCAATAAAGTCCATGTGGCGTTATAAAGGCAGTTTTTTCCTCATCAGCCAAGGCCATAGGGATCTGATAGTATCCGGAGAAGGCATCTAAAAAAGAGAGCATCCCATGCCTGGCAGTGGAGTCCACTATTTGGTCTATCCACGGCAGCAGAAAGCTATCTTTTGGGCATGCATTGTTAAGGTTGGTGTAATCAACACATACTCGCCACTTTCCTTCCTTTTTGGGGACTACCACTACATTTGCCAACCATTCCGGGTACTCACCTTCCTTGATGAATCCGGCGTCCAGTAACTTATCTACCTCACTCTAAATGATCTTTTGTCTATCCGGATGAAATCGTCTGACTTTTTTTCGGATAGGTCTTGATGAGTGCAAGATGTTAAGCCAGTGGGAGGCAACCGATGGGTGGATTTCAGGCATATTGGAGTGGGCCCATGCGAAAACGTCTTGGTTTTGCTGGAACATCTCTTGGATGTTTTGCGTCTCGTTGGGTTTCAAAAGGGAACTAGCATAAGTGAGACTATCTTTTCTCTTCGAGACTTGGATGGTTTGCAAAGGATTTGCCATCGGGGGATCTTTATCCGTCGGGTACTGTAATTGCTATTGGTCGGGTGCATTTGCTTGCTCTGGGGGCGGCTCACGATCGCCTCTAAACTCGACCACCCGTGCTATCTGGTAGCATTGACGGGCCGCCAACTGGCTACCATATAAATCAATCTATCCGTTTTCGGTGAGATAGCTCACCATCTGATGGTACATGGAAGGAATAGCCTTCATGTAGTGCAACCAGGTGCATCTCAAAATGGCATTGAAGGGGGATAAATCTTCCACCATCGAGAACTGCACATTAAGGGTGACTGGGCTTGCTTGGATTGGTAGCACAACATCCCCTAGGGAGGTTGTTGAGGCTCCATTGAATCCTAACAAAACCCGCCCCAGGTTATCTAGGCTAGAGGGCACGAGTCCCATTTGTTTGACTACTGATACTTGCAAAAGATCTGTCGAGCTGCTCGGGTCGACCAATATCCGTTTTACATCAAAGTCTTCAATCCTAAGAGACAGGATAAGGGCATCTCGGTGTGGGTGCAATATCCGTATGGGGTATGTTTGAGGAAAAATGATTGTCTCATCTATTGGGTGGCGCTCCCGTTGGTTAATCCGGGTTAGATGGAGTTAACACGCTCACGGACCAAAGCGGCTCGCAGCAGCCTTTGCCTCTTTCACTTGGAGTCGTACTCCTCGTCCAAGAGCCCGCCATGAATATAGTTAATCACGACCCTAGGGACGATCGGGGATGAGGGGGCTCCAGAGGCTTGACTTCGGGATGTCTCTCCTCTCCTAGCTCCTGAGCGAATGTATTGTTTTAGGTGTTTTGCTCTTATGAGCTTTTCCACCAAGTAATGGAGACTCCTACACTGCTCCGTAGAATGTTCATGCTCTTTATGATAAGCACATTTTCTGTTATGATCTCTCTTGGCTGGGTCCGCTTTGAGCGGTTTGAGCCACCTGAAGTCAAACAGCTCGCGAATCATTGGGAGAAACTTTTCGTATGACACGATAAGGGGTGTAAGCGGTGGCGAATCTAGTTGACGTTGCTCACCTTGCCTACGGTTGAGTGGCCTTTGCTGGCTCAGAGGTTTGGAGCTTCTTGCCACGTCGCTCCTGAATGGCTGTCTGGTAACCAGGATTTGTTGGGTGGCTGCGTGTATGTCATCTTCCAGCATTGAGTATTTGTTCGCGCGCCGAAACAGGTCGTCCATAGTTGTGAGAGGTTTTTTAGCTAGTGATTCGAAGAATGGTGTGCTTGGACATATGCTCCGCTTAAAAATTTGGAGGAGAACATCCATGTTGTAGGATTCTACTTGCAGTACAGCTTGTCCAAATTGTTTCACAAACTCCCTTAGGGATTCATTTTCCTGCATTTTTATGTTTTGCAAGGTGCTAATATTATCTTTATGTCGCGTGGAGCATAGGTATTGTCCCACAAAGGCTTCTGATAGATCTCGGAAGTTATCAACAAAATTTATAGAGTTGATGAAACCATAGAGGGCTTAGCCTTGGAGGCTGGCGGGGAACACCTTGCAGAACAACGCGTAATTCCCTATGTCGAGAGTCATGAGTTGTCGGTAGTGCATGATGTGATCAAACAGATCGTTAGATCCGTCATACGCGGAAAATTTTGGCATGAGAAAACCTCTTGGGGGCTCGTAATTGATAATACGATAGCTAAAAGGCGTGGAGAGCATGTCGTCCAATCGCCTACTAATGGTGCCCGGGAGGGGGCTCATTTGCTGAATTTCCTCCGACTTGTTGTAGTGCTAGGCTTGGGGGATTGCCTTATGTGATAGGTGCGGCTGAGGGACTAGGATATGTCTTCCGGGTCGCGGCTGCATGTGGCCTATCCTTACCAAGTACTTGCGGTCACAACCTCGCACGTATTGCATAAGATAACTGGGATCTCTTGTCGTGTTGTCTCTTTGATGAGACACGAAGTCCGAGCTTTCATCCTACGGAGCGTGATACATAGGTAAGGGTCATTAGTTAGGCCGCTCACCGCACATATCAAGAGCGATCTCTGCGATCCCAAGATACGTAGCCTTCTGATTATGTCTAGAGTTTGTCCCTTGGCCTCTCGGTTGTTGGTCGCGAGGAGGTCCTAAGGATGAAACCTGGATTCTTAACACATTGTTTTCTTCCCTAAGCTTCCTCTTTTCCTAGAGCAGGGCCTGCACTTGCCGCTCGCTTTCCAGCTGTCGTTTTTCCATGCTTTCGTGCCAGTCAAAATAACCCTCATCACCCATGGTTGATGAACGGCTCCTAGAGGATGTGGACATCTTCGCAAATGCTTTTCCCACAGATGACGCCAATGTTGATGCGAGGAACACCTAGAGTCGTTGTAGCTCCTTGAAGTACTCGCCCCCTCAACTGAGAACGATGCTTCCTTCCATTTCCTTGTAGAAGATGTCCGGACAGGTGGTCCGAACACACCCTCCGAAGCTTTTGTCAGTTTGGTAGCTAAGCATATTGATATTCTTGGGCATTTCTAAGGAATGCTTACCTCTCCTTTTAACTGGGTCGTCGGGGGCCTTTTATAGTGTCTGGAGCCCCGTCACTTTGAAGATGGGAAGGCTCTTTGACTTTCGCAGTCATGATGGCGCTCAAAGAGTGGTAGAACCATCATTATCCTACAGGCGGCTGACAGAGATTGTTGGGGGAGGGGGGGGGGGGGGGGCGACTTGTCCTACTTGTCTTTTCACTCTATAGGCGGCATAGGGCAGGTCATAGTAGGTTGGTATGCTTTTGGCGAAATGAGTAATGATTGCCTGCGAAATATGATCAGGGATCTTGTTTGGGACGACAACTACCAGGTCCGGACTGGACGTCCGAACAGAGGGTAGGACGTGTCACGTGTCCATCGGAGGAGTGCCTTGTGAGTCTAAGGTGGCCTACCACGTGTACGCTTAGGGGTGGTCCCTACAGGTATAAGGTCTTGGAAGAGAGTAAACAAATTCCCTCTTTTTCTTCTGTTCTTTATTTGCTCCTAGAAATTATGATCAAAAATGTTTTTTTTAACCGTTTAAAGTACTTCTAAGTGTTGGTTAAAAAAATAAAATAAAGATTTTTATTATTAAATAATTTTTTTTTATTAATTTTGTCTTCTTTTAAATCAAAATATTTATCATTAGCTCGTTCATGGAATAAAATTAAAATTCTAAATAAATAAACCCAATTTTAGTTTATTTATGGGCTTATTAAATCATTATTTATATTAAAATTGAATTTGACTAAAATTCTTTACTTTTAGTTATTTAATACAATAAAATTATAATTCAAAATAAAATCTAGTTTATTCATTTACAGGAACCAAATTTTCATTAAATGGTTAATACCAACCAAATATTACAATTAAATTTCTTTAAATTATTTTGATAGAAAAATAAAAATGATGGTGAAATTAAGGAATACATTATTTATTATTATTATTATTATTATTATGAACTATTTATGTATGTGTATAAGAATTTTTCTTTCATATTGCAATATTCCTTTGCTCTATAATTTATTTTCTTATTTTATAATACTTAATATTATGTCTGGGTATATTATCAAGATTAGTAATTTAGTACAATGATTCAAATTTGGACCCCAAAAGATTTTAATTTATCAAATATTCATTTATCCAAATTTTAATATATTAAAAAAAAATACTATCTCAAATTTTAAAAATTAAATAATTTTTAATGATATAAGATATGTCTATACTTTTTATATAAAAATTAAAAAATTTGATACAAAAATTTTTATTTAAAAAATATATATATATATATATATATATATCCCTGGAAAATCGTAATCAAAAAATTTCTTTCTAAAGTAGTGTAGTTCAAAATAAACCTTTTTAACCGTACTTCTTTATTGACTACCCCACAAAGGACCATGGAAACTAGTAACGAAAGAGATAGCATTGCCTTTGTTATATGTAAATGAGATCTATTAGTTAAACAGAGAAAGAGCAGAAGCCAGTGAAACAGGCCAGGCCCCAGTCCCTAGGATCCTGATATTGATCATTAATAAGTTGGCAATTTTCAACCATTAAAATGAGCAAATGCGTGGTTACATCATACATGTAGGAAGGCATGAACAAGGTCCGGAACGAGGAAAGACCATCTTGTAGACCCCCTTTGAGGTTGGTATACCGGGCAGCACTTGAGATAAGTGGGGGCCCTCTTTTCTCCACACCCGAAAAATCAGCTGCATGGGCATGGCAGCAGCCACACTGATGGTCAGAGACCCCATCCTTGCTGACGAGGGGAGCAGTGGAGCCGATGATGGCTTGCAGAGGAAGACACAAACAGGAAGAAAAGAAAGAGGACACCAAGAGAGGAGGAAGGAGGGAGGAAGTTTCTCGGGGGGGAGATAGAAGAAAAAGGGGGTGTTTTTTTTAGCTGGGGAGAGGCAAGCTACAGAGGAAGGTTTTAGCTTAGAGAGCAAGCTAGAGACAGAGCAGTGGACTGGGAGTCTCAGATACTTGGTTGAGAAAGGGATTCTCAGGTATGTTTCTCACTCTTCTACATCTTTTATTGAGATTTGAATACTCATGCGTTTGTTTGGGGTGGATATTGAAGGCCACTTGTTTGTTTGTTGAGGTATAACCCTGCATTTGTGCTTACCATTGTCCATCTTAATTTGTTCTGCCTCTATGGTGATCATGAGATGCTCAAGAATCATGCCCATGGTTGCATTGATGTGGTTTTCTCACTTGCTCGGAAGATTCACTGATGATTCTTGAAGTGAATTAATAGAAGTTTTTCTTTATTTGTTTGCTTTCTTTTGTGCTTTGTTTCCTTACTTTCCCCTGTTCCTAGCACCCTTCCATGGCACGCATCGGATTTCTCGTCTTTGACCTGAAGAAGTAAAGTACTGCAAGTGACATGCTCTCAGTCTCTGGGTATGAAAAGCTGTGGTTGAGTATCATGTTGGGTGTAGCCATTTTGACGAGAGCATCTTTGAGAGAAACCAGACGAAGTAGATGTTTCTTTAACACCCATTTTCCATCTATCATATCTTCTCTCTACACCACCGCCCAAAATCCACTCAAAAGCCTTCATGGAGTTCCCAATTTCGTCCATTCACGTGCATGAAGTCATGCAAAGCCTAGCCACCATTCCTAATACCCATTTCCCTCTCTCTATACCGACGCCCCAACTATCTCATTAACGTCTTTCTCACCCCACTTCCTACTTTTCATGCTTCACTTATCAATCCCTTCTCCACCAACTCATTCATTTCATACATCTCATGCTCACGTCGTTGTTCACTGTCATAGCCTAAATCATCCTTCAAATACACTTCTCATATTCCATTGTTCCCTCACATTTAACACTCATGCCCCATGCATATTCTAGTTTAACCATACTTCCATAAATCCATTTCTCTCTCATTAACCTTCACGTTTTTTTTTTACCACATATTCTCTCCCTACACCACGAATTCTCCATACCCACGGGCTCTCTTGCTTCATACAGATAGGATTAATTCACCATGTCACAACCATCCCCTTCACTTCGTTTCCATGCAACCTCATTTTTTTTCATTCCCATGCATGCACCCATAGCCATCAAACCCATTGTTTCATACCCATTTTCCTTCCCATCACCTTTTCTCTCACTAGCTCATTCCATATCACTCATCCCATGCATGCACCCATAGCCATCAAATCCATTGTTTCATACCCATTTTCCTTCCCATCACCTTTTCTCTCACTAGCTCGTTCCATATCAGTCATCCCATGCATGCACTCATAGCTATCAAACCCATTATTTCATACCCATTTTCCTTCCCATCACCTTTTCTCCCACTGGCTCGTTCCATATCACCCAATAGAATGGAATTTGGGCTTCCCACCATGCACCACTATTATTATTATTATTATTATTATTATTATTATTGGACATGGGCTTGGTGGAGATGGAGCCCAAAGCTCTTTTAATGATGGATGTGGGCTTGGGCTTGTGGATTTAGCTTTCTTTTAATGAATGGATGTGGGTTTGATGAAGAGGGAGCCTAAGGCTTCTTTTAATGAATGGACGTGGGCTTGGTGGAGATGGAGCCCAAAGCTCTTTTAATGATGGATGTGGGCTTGGGCTTGTGGATTTAGCTTTCTTTTAATGAATGGATGTGGGTTTGATGGAGAGGGAGCCCAAGGCTTCTTTTAATGAATGGACGTGGGCTTGGTGGAGATGGAGCCCAAAGCTCTTTTAATGATGGATGTGGGCTTGGGCTTGTGGATTTAGCTTTCTTTTAATGAATGGACGTGGGCTTGGTGGAGATGGAGCCCAAAGCTCTTTTAATGATGGATGTGGGCTTGGGCTTGTGGATTTAGCTTTCTTTTAATGAATGGATGTGGGCTTGATGGAGATGGAGCCCAAAGCTCTTTTAATGAATGGACTTGGGCCTATGATGGGATGAAACCCAAAGCCCTTTCAAAATCTTATTATTATTATTATTATTCTTAGTATCCTTATTATTATTAATTCAACTTTCCAAATCTTATTATTATTATTATTATTAATTCAAACTTTCAAAATCCTATTATTATTATCATTAATTAGAACTCTCAAAATCTTATTAATATTATTATTATTATTATTATTAATTCAAACTTTCAAAATCCTATTATTATTATTATTAATTCAAACTTTCAAAATCCTATTATTATTATCATTAATTAGAACTCTCGAAATTTTATTAATATTATTATTATTATTATTATTAATTCAAACTTTCAAAATCCTATTATTGTTATTATTAATTCAAACTCTCAAAATCTTGTTATTGTTATTATTATTATTAATTAGAGCTCTCAAAATCTTGTTATTATTATTATTATTATTATTATTATTAATTCAAACTTTCAAAACCTTATCATTATTATTATTATTATTAATCCAAACTTTCAAAATCCTATTATTATTATTATTAATTCAAACTCTCAAAATCTTATTATCATTACTATTATTAATTCAAACTTTCAAAACCTTATTATTATCATTATTGCTATTAATTTAAACTTTCGAAATCTCATTATTATTATTATTATTATTATTATTATTATTATTATTATTATTATTATTATTATTATTATTATCATTAATTCAAACTTTCAAAATCTTATTATTATTATTATTACGAATTCAACTTTCAAAATATATATCCCTGCAGTTTAATTCCGTAAAGTTCATTTCTCGTTTTCTTTGGCAAATTTCATTTTAATTACCGAAACTCTAATCTTTTAAATTTAATTCCCAAAATCTCCAATTTTCCAATAAACTCCAAGAATCCAGTTTTCACCCGAATAGTTCTAATTCCATTTCATTTCCTAAATAATCTTATGATCTTCTTGATTTTACATAAGCAACAGTGAATTCTTCATAATTCTAAAACATGGAATTTGTGAGACTAGTTCGTGAATAATAAATTGGGCTTTGGTGGGGGGCCCTATGTTTGATCCCTATTGATTGTCAACTGTTATGCTTAATATATTTTGCTTAATCTTCGTTTTGCACTCCGATATGCATGAGCTATAATTTGTATTTGTTAATTGTGTTCTAATCTCATTTCTTGAAAGCGCGTTGTGGCTCGTGGCCCAGGTACGCATACACTCTCATTCTGATACTTCACTATACATGTTCTGATTCTCATATGTGCATGATCATCCAGGATATTCATTGATTTCCTCATCAATTGCCATGATTGCTTCATTTTATTAGTAGAGACCCGACTTTAAGGACTTAGAGGGGTGCTACGGTCTCTACCGTACCTTCCCAATAAGTAACTTGACCCCCGAACCCGATCCGGTTTTTCACAGACCACCTTTTCCGAAACAAGGAGTCACACTTAGGGTTTTTCTTTCTTATTTTGTTTACCCTTTTAAAAATAAAACAAAAATAAGTGGCGACTCCAAGTCATTTACTCAATCTAATAAAATCATTTTTCAAATAAAAATCGAGCTCGCCATAGAGTGGGAAACGCATGAGCCGAAATGCGGGGTCCACACATCTTCATTTAGAATTCATAATGACCCAGTACAACATAAAAATGTATATTGAGTATGATAATGAATTGGTCCACATTATTCAAAACCAAGGTGCGCCAATCTCTTGAGTAGAGAGTTGAATCTGAGAGTCATTACCTCCATGAAGGTCCCCACTGTATGCGGAAATTCCACTTCCACTTCTCTCTTGAGATGTCATCCATCAGAACGGCCGCCTGCAAGTAAGAAGCCAAGGGAAGATACAACAAAGAGCATGATTAGTATCCCATGAAAAATACCCTTCTTTCTTGGGACAATGCAACAGATTTGACAATTACTTTTGGTATCCATGACTTTCCTAAATGACTCGAGCGTAACAAACAACTACTTCTCCTGGATTGATCCAAACCTAGGGAGCAAGACGATGAATTTAGGGTTTGAAGATATCATACCATTCAAGCCTCTGTTGTTGTTTCATATGACAGCACCATTTGTTATTTTCTTTTCAACTTGACCTTTATTTTTCTTTCATTTCTTCTACTAATGGTGACCGTGTTCAAAACAAAGGGAAACAAGAGGGTTTTTCTGCATTCAAATTTATGGAAAGGGAATTGAAATGGTTTTGTTTCATCTGTCCCAGAGTCTCGTAAACTTCACAGGGTTAAAGGGACTCTAACCACAGCAATCCTAGCAAGGGTTACTTAACAGGCTGTAGCAATAACCTGTGTATAGCTCATAATTTTATTTTATTTTTTTAATAACCGAGGAACCTTCTATGGCCAAGCCTTTAAGACTCTCTATGGGGACCCAAACCTTGGGGTGCTGATCGCCCCTCAACAACCTGTTTAATTATGACATCAATGGGGAGGATGACACTCATAATAACCACTAATCAAACTCCATGAGAGAGAGAGAGAGAGCACATATGACAGAAATTATGATAGAGAAGAATACAGATTAAACTAGTTTCATAAGAGTCCCTAATCTAGCTCCATTTAACATATCAAATAAGGGTTCTAGTAAATCCCCATGATCAGCCGTAAGGAGCCTTCCTATAGTAGTACAAGTATTTGAAGTGCAAAAAGAATAAGATTGATGAATGGTTAGGATAATCCAACTAATGCAGTATGCAGGCTAAAGCTAAAACAAGAGATCCCCAAATCCATAGATGAGTTATTGAGATGAACCATTGGTACAGAGAATAAAATATCGCATTTTCAATGGCATATTACCTGTAAATTATGGATATATAGGGATATCTTCATTCAAACACACAGACACCCATAGACACTGGCATATGTTGGTTCCTGCCTGTGCTCTGACCAGATGTCTGATATTGTTTACAAGATCAACAACTCTCAACTCTGATATCTGTCCCTATCAAATCCTTTCATGATCTAGTGTCACTCTCCTCAATTTTCTTGATGGTGATAGTACAGTTGGACCACTCTGTTGCTGATTAAGATCTAAGGGTTCAGAATTGGAAGAATCCCCCTTTGGAGGGGGTATACGAAGCTCCACTGGTTTAGTTGGCAGCGGTAAAGAAGAAAAATACCTAGAACAGAATACAAATTAGGGCAGAAAATAAAATAAATAAATAAATAATGAGTGTCATCCTTCCTATAGATGTCATATAATTACAAACCTGTGCTCCAGTGCCTGCTCTGCAGAAATTCTTGCTCTTGGATCATAAGTGAACATCTTTGCTAAAAGATCCAAAGCATCATCAGTTGCAGTTGGAAACAATGTTCGCAATGGGGGTGCCGGAACATACTGGTATTCCATATAATTAGGAAGGCAAACCATGTCAGGCCACTGGGAAGGTTTTGGAGTCCCAAATGCTGCAAAGATCTTTCCTAATTGATCAATGTCACTAGATCCCTGCCCATCAAAGAAGAAAAGAAAATTAGACTAGTTGAATTAAAGCTTTCATCCATTTATAAAGGGAATGTAAAGACAAGGTAGTTTAAATATGGCAACTTCTTAAACAAAAAATAAAGCAAATATAACACACATGGAATCCACAGTGGTGGTGCGAGGAAATTAATTTAGGGGAGACAAGATTTAGGAATTTGTCTGGGAAGGGGTGCAAAAAAATGGAAAACTAACTAGTGTAGCTCAAGAGCAAATGCTCATTCTTTTGGGCAGGGGTTCAAATACCCCACTACATTCATCTTTTTGAAATTTATAGTTGAAACTGTGGCTCTGCCAATGATGTCCACTACAAGGTTGATGCTTGACAACTGCACTATGAGCCTAATGCTTGACAACCAAGGTTAGCTGAATATCTGAAATAAATAAAATATTATTTCAAATTGAAACATGAAGAGCATGAGATGGAAATCCAAGAAGTGTTGGAGAAGTGTTTGTGCAGTCTGAACTTCCTAAGCTTTTCCTGTGAACGCATGAATGCCCATGAGGACTTCAACCTATCATATCAGGGAAGCTAGAAAGCGAGAATAACAGAAAAGATTAAAAACAAGACAAAATGGACATAACAACCAAAAAAACAAAAGAAAAAGAAAGAAAGGAGAAACCAAGGATTGTTAACATCCTAGCCCTTTGTTTACAAGATTGGATGCAGGTCACTCCCTTGAATCAGAGTGCAGGGTAAGATTCATTATGGACAGCTTGGAAGGAAAATATTTTTACGATAATTATTTGAACATTGTGTGATGAGATCAATATGTGAAGTTATCTTTTTTCCTTCTTTTCTTTTAACGGGGCAGCACATTATTTATATTGGAAAGCCAACAATTGCCAAGAAAGGAACAAGAAAGGAAGAAACTACCTATTAATTGCCTCATGTCCAAAGTCCACAAGTGACCCAGGACTTATTTTTACTCAAGTATTTTACAAAAATAAAAAGTAAAAAATAAAATAAAGAATATGAAATTAAATATTTCAGTGTGGTAATTGAAAAGGCATCCCTGAAAAAAGAAACCACTTCATAAACATCCTAAGTCTACCCCTAAGAAGCTGTCTGCTCTTACCTATAGCAACTCATCTAACTACAAAGAGAGCAAATGAATGCCCACACATCCCAGGCCCTTCACAATGTAATAGAAGATAGTCAATAGATTCTCTTGCCTTCTTTCTCATGCAGCAGCAACAAGGAACTATATTGCCTCTTTGTACCAAGTGGTCGATTATGAGAATCCTGCTTTCACCCACAACGCACAGCAAAATACACAAATCCTGAAACCTAACCTCAATACCTCCTTGTGACACCAGACATGATGCTGAAATTGCAATCTTTCAATCCAGCAAATTTATTATAAATTTTTCAGAATGCATCTTCAACCACTTCTCCAATTCTTTGATGCTCTAACCAGATTGATTCTCAGGAAAAAAAAATATATATACATATGTTTTGAAAGTGAAATCTATAGTTGCAGAATATGTTACATGGACACTTCCAAGTATTGGAAGTACCCATGTTAAATAGGACATGACATGGGTTTAGGTATGGGATGTATCAGATGTGTCCATTGCTAAGATAGTAATCCAATAGGCACGCCCATCAAAGGAAAAGAATAAATTCATATTTCATGATACCCTTGGATGGAGATTCTATCTTAGTCATACACTTCAATTTGGCCTAAGAGATAGAATGATATTTAAGAGAAACAAGAGTATTTGGCTATGTCCACTTGTCCTAAATAAAATGAATTTAACACTTAGATACATACCAACACTCAAGATTTATAACCAGTAGCATGCAACATAGTTTCTAGAGGCCTATTCCCTAAAGCTCTTTCGTTGTTTAGTATGATAATAGATGCAACACACATACAATGTGTGTGCTAATATATTTTATTTTTAATATAAAGTTATGAGATCAATATTCAAAAACTAAACATCATGCAGCCATTGAAACAATCATTTATGTAACGGTAGAACAAAGAAGATTTTATTGAAAACAATGTGAAAAATAGAAATTTAGATTGATAATATTTTAAATATAATTCTATTTTATTTATTTTTGGTGAAGCTCACAAAGTAAATTATCATTTTATTTTTGTTATCAAATTAATTATCTTAATAAAACAGGTTAGATAAGTAATTTAATGGGTGATAACTGTTTGAAGAGATGAAGGAGAGAGAATCTCACCATCTTCTTTCGTAATGGCATAGATTTACTTGAGTAATGTAGAATAGATTGATTCTTCTGGAAGGATCCTTCACACAAAATATCAGAAATTTTTTTAAGAACTAACAAACCAGCAGTAGGAACTTGGGAGAAATTTTCCTATCAAAAAGAAAGCATTTAGGAGAAAATAATTCATTTTATAGTGAAATGATGTAAGTGACTCAGGACGACACCACCTCAGAAAACAAAAAATAACAATTGAATTGCTAAAAACAATTGAATTTCTTGTCCCAGCATTGAGGATACTGAAGGGCTCACACAAAGTCATTAGAGAATTCCTTGTGGAACAGATTTGAATGAATTAAGAAAAACAAAAATTATATATGTAAAATTGTCAACTTATATATTACTTTTTTCTTTTATCTCTTTATTATATTAATTAAATTCAAAGTCAACCATTGCAAATCCCTTAAAAGCTTAGCCACAGCAACCAAAGAAGCATGTAAAACCATCCGAGGAAATATATATATAGATATACAGGAAAATAACATACATAAAATAAATCACCATGTCTTAAAAGATTCACCTGCAGAAAGGGTCTGCGAAGGAGAAGCTCAGCAAATATACAAGCCACAGCCCAGATATCAACCCCTGATCCATATTGTTTGGCACCAAACAACAATTCAGGTGCCCTGTACCATCGAGCAAAAACCTGCTCAAAAGGATTTGATTTATTAAATAAAATATATTTAAAGAAGCATGGAGATAAGGACATGTTAGGAATGAATCAGCACATTCTACAACTAAAATGGAGAAGTCCGTCCCACCAACAGTAGCCTCAAGAGCAGCATGGCAGCTATCATTATTTATGAGATTAATTAGCCAGGAGGATTCCTGACATCCTTTATTTTGCTGCCCTTTTTATCTTTAGGTAAATATGTGGCACACCAAAGGGTAGGTAGCCAATGTATATAGGAACTACATATATATAACCTCAAAGAAAGCAGAGACATGAAATATAGAAGTGATTAAAACAAAGAGCTTCCCTTCTAGCCTATGCCTTCCAGTTCACCAATAAAATCAAGACACCACATTTGCAAACTGATCCCTTGAAGAAATCACATCACAATTTCTTTTGCAGTCTTTGAATATTTGATTCCCTCCAACAAGAGAGGAGCCAGAGATTCAGTCCAAAGGAGGCATCCTTTTCCTAAAAGTTCTAGCTTTATATACTACCTGAAAATTCTAATTGAGCAGGAGCTCTTGTATTGAACTTTTATTTCTATAAATTAATTTATTTTCATTTTAAGAAATAAATGAATTCTTTTAGACTATCATTAGAGACCTCCCTGACATGATTGCAGATTTTGTCACATGAACAGGGAAATGGGAAATGCATATAAACAATAGAGACATCCGGATGAAGAAAAATCGTCAAAAAAAGGGAATGGACGGACATGACCAGGGCACACAAATAAATAAATATATGTCATATTAGTATTATTATTCTAATTTTTTTTTTTCTTTTGATAATTGAGTAATCTTTCATGGCCAATTCCTTCAAACTCTCCAAGCAGACCCAAACCTCATATTATTATTACTAATACTACTCTCCTGTCTAACAATTTACTTAATGTTTCTCATAAAAACAATTTCTACAAAAATATTTTTTATTTTTTGAAACAAAATAACTGTGCCCTATTGGTTTGTTACTTATTTAGTCTATCTTGGTTGCTGGTCAGCCTTGTGTATGATATCAACAACCCAAGCATTTCTGACAAGTGCCAAGCCTTCCAGAGGAGTATTCTGTTGGACACTATATCCATCTAACACAGAGAAACTCTTCTTTGGAAGCAGCCATGCAGTTTAAATTGCAGAAAATGCTAGTATGGTCATTATCCTCTATTCGGTGGTAAATCCTTTTTTCTTATGCTTTTGGTATATTACTTGCAATTTATGCCAAATCTACAAACCAATAATTATTCAAGATAATTGCAGATAAGTTAATTTGACAAAGTAGACAGCTCAAAATTAGCAATCTAACATCCTAATCATAAATCTATGAAGCAGAGAATAACAGAAAATTCATACAAGCTTCTGATGCTAGTGATGCTAATCAAACACCCATTTCTTGATTCTAGCGATGCCAAAATGGCATGTTTTTCTTTCTTCTAAACAGAAAACTGCATTTTTGTTCCCTTCCTTTTTTTTAGAGATGCAGGTAAGTAGTCATCACATAAGCAAAAACACAATTACAATACTAGTCAATAGGTATCTTTTCTTCTAACATATATAGTGTTAAAAAAACTGCCTTTACCAGTGGCCAGAGAGAAATTCCTGTTCCACATGTTTGATGTTGGCACCAGATAGAAATCTTTCAGAAGAGAGAGTAACTCAAGTTGACAGAGAAAGCTCAGTTCAAAACCTACCACTCAAATACAGACCCTAGAAACTAAGAGAAGTATGCTGCATATGACCTTGCATTTACGAAATCTCTGATATGAACTCCATATAATACCTGGTAAGTGAATTTGCGATTTGGGCTCCCAAATATGCGTGCTAAACCAAAATCTGCTAATTTAAGCTGTCCATCTTCTCCTATCAGTAAATTGTTTGGCTTCATATCTCTGGAACACAAATTAGTAAATGATCAAAAGCACAATACACAGGGAACAAACACATACATATACATGTGAACACATCTAAGAACTTCTGGTGATTTGAACTCCATAAAAGAACCATATAATACCTATGAACAACCCATTTCTTATGACAATATGCAAGCCCCTTCAAAGTCATCTGCATATATGACTTTATATCAGCTAGAGAAAGAACAATATTTCTATCTCGAATAACAGCTTCCAAGTCAGTCTGCATGAATTCAAACACTAGGTGCAAATTTCCATCATGAGGAAATGCATCAATCAACTCAATTATATTCGGGTCCTTGAGCTCTTTAAGGAGTTTGATTTCCCTAAGTGCAGTGAAATTCACACCCTCCTTGTAATTCCCAAGCCGAATTCTCTTAATGGCAACAGTCTGCCCAGTCTGCACAATCCAAAAATTAAATTCTAATGACGAACAATTTCATAGAATCTCACAATCATTACTTTTTTCATTGTCAAGAAAACATAAGAT
This sequence comes from Vitis riparia, assembly GCF_004353265.1. Classification (NCBI taxonomy): domain Eukaryota; kingdom Viridiplantae; phylum Streptophyta; class Magnoliopsida; order Vitales; family Vitaceae; genus Vitis; species Vitis riparia. Next base: position 11,140,007 of record NC_048444.1, read on the forward strand.
CTTTGATAAAATTAAAGTTAAAAAAATCCTTTATTAGACATTTTTTGGACCAAGAAAATCTAAAAGCTGTGCTCAATTACACTCAAATAAATCATATCCAAAAAAAAAAAAAAAAAAAAAACTATACACAAATAAGCCTAGCACAACAATTTCTGCTGAGTGCTTTTGATTTTTTAGCCTGTTTTTTGTTTAAAATATTTTCCTTTTCATTTTTGCAGACAAATATAAAAAAAAAATTAAAAAAATATTCGGAACATCAAATCCAAAACTGAGTTTGAAAGAGGGAAAATGTAAAAAAATATCAATTTGATGTTTACAAAAATTTATTAACAAAAGTGAAATGTGTTTTATAAAAACTTGAAAACTCAAAGGTGAATAACACAAACGCTTCACATAACCCACAACATAAAAAAATATAAATATTACAAATATGTTAGATTTATATCTGGTGGGACCCAATTATAAAAGGAATATGTATCACGTACTCTCTTTATTTATATTGATTATCATGAAGTGGACATATTTTTATATGATATAATATACTAATTCCTTTCAGTGAATTGAAATTGAGAGTTTGAGTCACAAAAGTCACCCAAAGTGGGCAAAGTCCTATGACACCAAGCCACTTCCTATGTTTTCTCTAATCAGCATTGTGATTGACTAGAGATGAATGATGGGAGTTTGCCTCTAATTCCACAAGGTTCTCTCCCTTGGTGTTGATAAAGATGGGGCACCTCTTTTCTCTTCACTTAAAGCATGCAAACTATTGTTTCTCTCTCCCTTTGTGTCTTAAGTGAGACTTTTAAATTGCGAATATAGGGTATATGCTCTTGTTCCATTCACCATTGTGGGATTCTTTTTGCTGCATTGTGAAGGCATCATCAAAAGACTAAGAACTAGTTATGCCTAGATCTAAGTCTTGCAGTATTATTTTTATTATTATTGTTGTTCATAATGAAAAATTGCTCTTGAAGTACATTTCTCATTTTTTTAAGTTTGATGTTCAAACCACAAAAACGTACTTTTTTTTTAATATTAAATTTTCCAATAGTGGTATCAAAACACAGGTTGTATCTAATTCTGTCTTCCATGCATCAATTTGTATCCGATGCAAATTTTGTTTCTCTTTTTGCTTACAAAAGAAAATTAACTTTAATTACTGGTTGGATCCTTTCTCAAATGTATTTAAAAGTAATACACGAAAAAATCTCTCTCATTGTAAACTTTCCAACTAGATATTTATTGTAATTTTTTGACAAAACTTGAGAAAGACATGATTTTTTCAAAGATTCAAGTAAACTAATGAAGGAAAATAGGATTTTTTTTTCTTCTGGAAATAGGGATCTACTCTTGGTAGAGAATGAGTGCTTTTCAAACACAGAGTTCAAGGCACCAAAACCGGAAAATGGATAGATCAATGGAATTCTAAGACTAAGAGAAGGAGATTGGTGGCAGCTGAGATTCTAACAGCTGGTAGGAAGCTACTTTGCACCTACATGCTAGGCAGGAGATTTACACCTACATGCTAGGAAGGCGCACATGGCACCTATGCATTAGGAAGATGACAAATGGCACCTATGCAAGGAAGATTACAAATGACACCTATGTGCCAGGAAGATGACACATGGCACCTATGTACCAGGAAGATGACGCATGGCACCTATGCACCAGGAAGACAATGCATGACACCTATGCTCCAGGAAAGCGACACATGGCACCTATGTGCCAAGGAGGCACATAGAGGGCACAACAACGTGAGCTGCTATTGCCCACTCACCTACCAAGCCTACCACGCCGCTGCACACTGCTTGCATGTGGCAGCTTGTGAGGCACCCTCCAATGACCTTTTTAAACACATCGGTGGATGAAAACTCCCATTTTCCTTAGCTTTTTGGGATTTTTTTTTTCCCGATTTTTCATAGCCCTTAAGTCTTTTTAAAGTTAAAAATTACCTTTTTAAATAAGTGGGAGTGCATGTGGAGCCTTTTGACCTTGTTTTTTGAACAAAAATGTTTTGATGATAGTTTTTTTTATTATTTTAGTGACCTCTTATATTTTTCTTGAGTTGTTTGTATTGTATTTTATTTTAACAATTTCTCAATTATTAAATTTAATTATTTCAAGAAAAATCTAGTATTAAAATTATTGTCTCAATTTTTTAATATTCCAAATAATATTAGTAAATATTTTGGACAATGGGAATTATTCTATGATTTTTGGATTTATTTTTCAAGCATTTTATTTAACTGAATTATTATTATAATAATTATTTGCAAACATGAAAAATTATTTTTTTAAAAATGAAGATCATAGAAAATAACTTTCTATGACATTTTGGTGCATAATTTAGTAAAAAATCAGTAATGGATTTATGTGCGCTAAAGATGGTTGAGAACATAGTTTTTCTTTTTATCTTATATATATACATATATATAGTTTTTCTTTTAATCTTGAACAAACAAAATTGCTAATTTAATATTGCAAGATCAAATGTCTCATAATTTTTTTTTGATAAGTAAATAGAGAGAATATATTAAAAGCACGAGGTTAATCTCTCATAAATGAGCAAGAGGGTCTAGAAATCCTAATTTAGTTGATGGTTGAACTTGAGCAAGGAAACATTATACAATACCCAATTAGTTACCTACCAAAATTGGCACAAGGACCATTGTGCATGTTTTACCATGTTAAGCACCATATACAATGATTTGATCAGTTTGTTTGAGGGGTATTAAACTGCTTAAGATGTGTTGTTTGTCCTTAAGGATAAGTTTGGTCAAACCTCTCTTACTAGGTTGCTCATGTTGAGCCTTAAGTTTAACCCATACAAGATGCACTCGAATAGGATAATAAAGCAACATCTTAGAATGATGTCAACAATGATTTGCAAATTGAAAGCAATAGGGAAAAATCTCACTGATGAGCAACCGGTCTAAGTTAGCATCCATTCCCTTCCTAACTCATGGGAACATAAGAAGATCAACATGACATAATGAGAACAGTAAAATGTTTGATGACTTTTCAAGTCATCTTGAACTTGAAAGTACGTGCTTGGAAATTGCAAAAGCACATGGCTCCATGTATGTAGTAGAGGGAATTTCACACAAGGGACTTAGTCCTAAGTGTAGGAACTTCAGGAAAACTGCCAAAAAGAAAAATAATGAGGGACTTAAGTTTGACAAGACAAAGAACACCAAGCACAAGCAAGGCAAGCACGATGAGAAGTGCAAAGCTAGCAAAGCATGTTTCAATCATGGCGAGGAAAGTTAACCTTCACTCGTGATTGCCTAAGCCCAAGAGGGTACTCCCTAACTTAGATTCTAGATGTGTTTATGTTTCTAATCATGTAATGGTTGTTCATTCATCTCTTGATTGGATTGTAGTCTATGGAGTAACTGAATATGTAGCGATGGATTGAGCTGGATTCATGAAGTATCATTAAGTATTGGTAGGAAGCCAAGGATCTGCATGGGAACTATAGCTAATGTGTTGGTGTTGAGCATTAGTACCCACCAACTACACTTACATGGTGATCATACTTCATTACTTCACGAAGTTTGGCTTACTGCTAATATCAAGCAAATTGTTATCAGTTGTTGCATTGCTTATGTTAATCTTTCTACCATTCTATCCAGGTTTCAATTCATTTTTTTTTTATGAAACAATGCCAAGACTCATTTTAGGAATACTCCTTTATGGTATTGGCTCTTTAGTAGATAATTTTAATGGTTTCCTTTATGACTATTACCATAGACTATGTAAGATGGCATGCTAGGCTTGACCATATTTGGCAAGATCGAATGAACAAGTTAGCCAAGAAAGGCTTATTGGGATAACTCAATGAAATTAATTTACCCCCTAATAAACATTGTTTGAGAGGAAAGTCAACAAGGAAACTTTTTGGAAAAGCAAAAAGCCACCAGAGCATCTCTTCCTTTGCAACTAGTACACTCTAACATATCTAACCTAATGAATGTTAAGGTAAAGCATGGTACCTACTACTTCACGCATCTACAGATGACTATATGCACTATGGCTATATCTACTTAATCTCCCACATGTTAAAAGCATTGAATTGCTTTAGGCTTTTCATGAATGTGGTAGAGAACCTAACAAAAAGAACTATTGAAACATTAAGGATAGACCATGGGTGCAAGTATATATTGGAGAGTTTTCAGAGTCAACCTAATGACAAGGGAATCTAAAGACAGTTGACAATGCTAAGGACTCCAAGGGAATCCAAAGACAGTAGATGGTTCTAAGGACTTCATAACAAAATGGTGTGCCAAAAAGGAGGAACTGCATGCTTTTAGGTATGGTTCAGATGATGATGGTGCAAGCAAACCTTTTAACATCCTTTTGGGGGATGCTCTTTTGACTACTGCCTACATCTTGAACTGAGTACCCTCAAAGTTTGTTACTTATACTCCATACAAGTTGTAAACAAATAGGAAACTTGACCTAGCTCACTTGCAACCCCAAGGGTCTACAAGTTATGTTCACACTAGCTCCCATGGATATGCAAAACTTAGTCCTACAACAAGTAAATGCATCTTTATTAGATATTCTGATGTATCAAAGGGTTGTATGATGCTTAAAACCAAGTTGCAAGATGTTAGTTTCCTAGAGGATGATTTTCCAAGTAAAGGAAATGTGGATAAAATCTCAACTTGTTTGAGACATTTGAATCAGAGGTGGGCATACTAAATCCAACTATGGATATTTATTGGAAAATCTAAGATTTTCTTAATCTTAGTTAATTTGTCTACAGTAGTAAATTTAAAATATAGTATTTTCTTATTAAAAATAAATTATGCCTGATTTACAAGGATTGATAGAGTAGCCAAAGTTTCCTAAGTTAGCCCATTTATTCTATATATATAAAGGTTGTACCAATTGTTCTCTCTGAATACAAGAATTATCATATTTTCCCACATGGTATCAAAGTCATACATTCTCTAGGTAATTATTTAGATTATTCTATGGCCTTCATTGTTGAAATTCCTCAAAAAAAAAATAAAAAAATAAAAAAATAAAAAAATAAAATAAATTATATAGCCTTTATAGCCAACCTTCTATGCCTTATATCCTTTGAATATGCTTGAGAAATCCAAAATCAATCTCCCTACTCCAACCACTAAAACTCAATAGAACCAATCAAAGAGAAAACTCCAAAAGTTTCAAGCTGCAAATGGTAGCAACTACCAGCAATGGTCACAACTACCAGCATGGTCACAACTAATGAAGACATTCCTGAAAGGAAAGGGGAAGCTGAGTCATCTGATTGGGACTAGACCAAACCTAGATGATCCGAAGTTTAGTATATGGAATGAGGAAGATTCAATAATCACGTCCTGGGTTTGGAATTCTATGCAGCCTGAAATTAATGGAACCTGAATGTTTCTTATAACTACAAAGAAGATTTGGGAGATAATTTAACAAACCTACTCCAAGGTGCAAGACACAACCCAAAATTATTATATTAAGACTAAAATATCTGTCACCAAACAAGGTGCACTCTCAATGATCAAGTATTACAACATTATGAAAGGATTAATGGCTTGAACTAAACTATTATCAAAATTTTAAAATAAAGTGTAGTGAGGATGCTACGATGTTACAAAAATTTGTAGCCAAGGGAAAGGACTTTTGAATTTCTTAAAGGACTCAATGTGGAGTTTGATAAAGTTTGAGTGCAAGTTCTAGGAAAAAAGTCTTTGTCTTCTTTGAATAATGTGTTCTCAATGATTCGAGTAGAAGAATTGTTGTGCTTGATTCCTAATCCATAGATGGCTCTACTATGATTTTTCCAAAGCCAAATGATGGTGGATTCAAAATTAATAATGAGGGACAAAGCAGTAACAAAAAAGAAGGGAAGAATGAATTTTAAAGTCATATGACCACGATGGCATATGGTGTACATACTGCTAAACCTCATCATGTAAAAGAGACTTGTTAGAAACTTCATGGGAAATCACAAGGTATTGGTCAGAATGGTGGCTTCAAGAGCAGATGGTAAAGAAGTCAATCACACTTGACAAATGAGGAAGATCACTCTCATGAGAACTCTCATGAGTGTTCTAGTCTCAATGTTACAAAAATTAGGGGCCTCAACAAAGAGGAAATTGAAAGGCTGAAAAACCTCCTTATCACTATTGAGAAACCAATAAGATCATGTTCTTGGCCCAGATAGATAAGTGTCTTACACTCTTAGTGCCTCAAACACATCATTTCTAATTCTTAGGTCATCGAATCAGGGGCGACTCATCACATGACTCACACTTCACACCAATTTGTTACATACAATCCATGCCTTGGAAATATGAAGATTAAAGTTGTTGATGGTTCTCTAGCAATTGTTGCCACTCAAGGGGCAATCACTCTAAATCCCTCTCTTTTTTTTAAAGAATGTGTTACATGTTCCTAAACTATTCGTCAATCTTTTGTCCATTCATCAAATTACCAAGGACTAAACTTGTAGTGTAACTTTCTTCCCTACTTATTGTATGTTTCAGGATTAGGTTAAGGGGAGGATGATTAGATGTGCCAAGGAGAAGGAATGACTATTTTTTTTTAAAACAGCAATAGGTAATTGCAGCTGATTCCTGCTTTCTTATCTATGAGAAAACTTCACACCAAATAAAGATGAAATCTGGCTTCATCACTTTCATCTTGGGCATCCACCTTTTAGTTCACTTAAAAACATGTTTTCCCTTGTTTAAAAGTGTTGATGTTGATAGTTTACATTGTGATGTTTGTGAGTCTGCAAAACATCATTGGGTTTCATTTCCTCAAAGTAATACGAGATCATCTACTCCATTTGTATAAGTTCATTCAGACATTTGGGCTCCAATAAGGTTCCAAATATTTCGGGTGCTACATGGTTTGTCTCATTCATTGATGATTGCACTAGAATAACCTAGATTTTCTCCTAAAACAAAAATTGGAAGTGAGTAGTGTTTTCCTGATCTTCTATAGAATGATTCAGAACCAATTTAGGGTTTGTATTAAAAGCGTAAGATCTAACAATACAAGAGATCATTTTCAATCAAAGCTGGTCACCTTTTTCTCCAACAAGAAGGTATCACTCACCAATCATCTAGTGTGGATACCCCATAACAAAATAGGATATTAGAACATAAAAACATGCATTTGCTAGAAGTAACTCGAGCTCTTTTATGCCCACAAAAATGTTTTTTAGAACCATATTGGGGTGAAGCTGTGTTAACAGCAGCTCACTTAATAAATCGGATTTCAAGAATCCCATCAATGTGTTTTTTCAAATTTTCTTGATTTCAATGTTTTTTGCAAACTTCTTCCTAAGATCTTTGAATGTGCATCATTTGTACACATTCATACTCATAATTGAAATAAACTTGATATAAGGACATCAAAGTGTGTCTTTGTAGGTTACTCTCTACTAAAAAAAAGGTTACAAGTGTTATCATCCACCTTTAAGGAAGTTCTTTATATCCATGGACATGGATGCCACATTTTCTGAAAAACAATCTTTCTTTCAAAATCCTTATCTTCAAGGGAAGCCACCATCATCCATGGAAGATAAGGATTTGTTCCTAGACTTTCAGCAAGTTCTTATGGGCTCAAGTCTGAAGACAACCACCATTCCAACAATTGTCCCAAAAATTCCAGCAACTGCCCAAGAAATTCCAACAATTACTTCCTTTGAATCTGAATCTGAAATTGTCATTCCTACAGCTGTCAAGTCTAATCCCATCGCTGCCCAGCCACTTCAAGTTTACTCCAGGAGAAAAGTGTGTTCTTGAACCTATGCAGGTCCAAGAATCTAAGCTAGCACCAGGTACTGAACTTCTTCTTCCTTCTCCTGTTGTTAATGACCTAGACATACTCATTACCATTAGAAAAGGAATCAAAAAGCACTCAATAACCTATATCTCACTTCATATCCTTGGAAAAATAATCCCTAACATACAGAACTTTTCTTACTCAATTGAAATTCCTTGACATTCCCCAAACATTACATAAGACACTTAGAGATAAGAACCGGAAAAAGGCCATGGGTGCTAAGATGAGACACTAGATAAAAACCAAAAATAGGAAGTTGTTGATCTTCCAAGAGGAAAAAGACAGTGTGGTGTAAATAAGTTTTTATGGCTAAATATAAAGTTGATGGGTCTTTAGAGAGATACAAAGCAAGGTTGGTAGCTAAGGGTTATATTTAAATCCATGGGGTGGATTATCAAGAAACATTTGTCTCTATGGCAAGAATGAATACTGTGCGTGTTTTGTTGTCTTTAGCAGTTAACCTTGATTAGTGTTTGCAACAATTTGATGTAAAAAACATATTTTTGCACGATGACTTAGAAGAAGAGGTATCCATGGAGGCTCCACCAAGTTTTGACAAGAATTAAGTGTGCTAGTTATTGTTAAATAAGGCATTGTATGGGTTAAAGCAATCCCCTAGAGCATGATTCGAAAGATGTTCTAAGGTAATGTTAAAGATGGGGTATAAGCAAAGTCATGTAGACCATAACCTTATTCATAAAGCACTCAACCTCAAGGGGAGTTCCAATCTTAATTGTATATGTCGATGACATAATTGTGATGGGGAATGATCCAGAAGAAAGGCACCTACTTCAAAAACAACTAACTAAGGAATTTGAGATAGCAGAGCTAGGGAAACTCAAGTACTTTCGTTAAAGAGCATGATACACATATTGAACACAAATCCTACAAGCTTAAACTTTTAGGAGAATTGGTAGTTCAACATGGTATCCAACCTTGGTTTAGCGGGAGGTCTCCTGTTCGAGTCATCTTTCCACAATTTGTATATTTGTTTCCCCATTTGCATATTTGCAAGTCCCAAAAAAAGGCTATTTGCATTTTTTTTTGCCTATGAGACCATCTATCTCTCTCCACTATCTGTCTATCCCTCCATGTGCAGGTTGGGGCCACACATGAGGAAGGGTGTTGAAGAGCATGATATGCATATTGAACCCAAATCCTACAAGCTTAAACTTTTAGGAAAATTGGTAGTTCAACAACTTCTTAGGAATCAAATTGGCACATTCAACAAAGAATATTTGTATAACAACTTAAGTATTTAGTTGATCTTCTCAAAGAGATAGGACAACTGAAATGTAAATGGGTCGATACACCTATTGAGTCAGAACCATAAGCTGCATAAAGTGGATAAGGATGCAATAGTAGACCAAGAAAGGTACCAGAAGTTAGTTAGCAAATTGATTTATCTATCACATACATGGTGGAATATAGCCTATGTTGTAAGTGTAGTGAGTCAATCTATACACAATCCAAAAGAAACACATCTTCAAGTGGTTTACAAAATCCTACACCATCTTAAATCTACTCTAGAGAAAGAATATTGTTTAAAAAGAATGCAGATCTAAGTGTAGAAGCTTATATAGATGCACATTGGTAGGAAAATATAAAATAAGGAATATTTCTAAAAGGTAAAGATAGAAAATGAAACCAGTAAATATTTTCCATAACAAAAGAAGCCTAATTTTCTTGTTTAATTTATGGAAACGAAAACAACTGAAAAGAGAAGATTAGAAGTTCCATTTTAATTTGTATATTCCCCTGTTTTTCTCAGAAACAAACAAAAAAACTGCTCAAATCTTGAGGAAAAGGGTATCAAAGGCGATCAACACAACGTGCAATTCTGTTGGTTATGTTTGGCTGCATGCAGGGTGTTTGGAGTTCAATTCCAACGCTATAAACTACAATTCAGCAAAATTTTCCAGGTCCTCCGAATTGGAAATCCAGATCAATCCAGCTCTGCCTTTTTTATTTGTTGGGGTTGTTCGGAATTGAATCTAAACTCTATAAACCCCGATTCAGCAAAATTTTCCAAGTCCTAAGAATTGGAATTCCCAGTCAAATCCAAATGCCACCCACAAATTTAGACTTAGCAAGATCAATTCCCTAACCCTCCGTTTGCCCGCCTAGAAAAAGAACAACGGAAAAGAAACGAATCCGAAACTTCAAATCTTATGCCTCGATACATATGCTTTGATTTCCAAAAATATATAATATAAATCTAAACGGGACCAACATAGTTGTAGAATTGTAGTTGTTGTTTATCTACTGATTTCTGCCTTCTCAGGTCTCAAACAAAGAGCCAAACAATTTAAACTTAATTTGTATAATTTGCTTTTTCTATATTTGTGATTGTTTAGGAAAAAAAAGGGGGAAAGAAAGTGGAAAATAGAATACCATGGTGTCGAAGGCCTTGTAAACGACGCCGTATGTGCCCTCTCCGAGAACTTGGCGCTTCAGGTACCGATCTGCAGCCTTCTTCTTCTCATCCAACATGCTCTCATCATCCTATGCCTGCTCCAGTTCTTCCACTAATGGCGTCGAAATAAAGCTTTGATCCAAAGGCCGCGACTAATCAATCGTTCTCTTCCTCTCTCACTGTACGTTAAAAGGTTGCCATAATTTTTTTTATAAAATTACACTTTTAAAAAATATTTAAGATTATTCACAAAAATTTCACGTCAAATATTATTTAAGCAATTCTTATTTCTCGGAAAATCCGAGGTATGCTAAGATGGAAAAAAATAAAATTGAAAAGTTAAAAAGAAAAATTAAAAAAATAAATAAAGTTAACTTCAAACTCATTTTCACATTTTTTAATTCTTGTATATAAAAATTAAATAATTTAAAAATACATAAACCTTTAATTATATTTAATTTTGTTCATATTTTTTTTATAATAAAACTAAACATAAAAAAAAAATTAATTTTTTAAATAATTTTTCTTTCATCGATACTCAATAGAATCAAACATAGTCTTAAATAAAGGACCAATAGAAAAAGTCTTGTAGTATTGTTTGCTTGGTTTGGAGAACTTCTAAAAGTTTTAGAGTTGGGAGTTGAATTCTTTTACATACAAATTGTGGACCCAAAATTTGTCCCAATTTTATTTTTACATTAATTTTAAGTCCAATTTTAAATCCCAATTACATGTGTTATTTTAGGCCCACTCACCCTTTCATTATTTTGTAAATTATCATTATTATATTTTTATTATTTATTATTATTATTTTAAATCTTATTTTTACTTATTAATTTTATTTGTTATTATTATTATTATATCTATTTTATTTATATTTTTTATTTTTTTTTTTTTTATTTTTCTCTCTCCTCTCTCCTCTTCTTTCCTACTCCCCAACCACCCCACCCCTTTTCTCTCTTTCCCACTCTTCCCACATGGCCGGCCCCCCCACTTTCCTTACTTCCCATTTTTATTTTTCTCCCCATTTTGCCCTCATTTGGTTTTCCCCCAATTCCCAATCTTTTCCCCCACTGAGGGCTCCCACTTTTCTCTTCTTCCCACGGCCGGCCCCTGGATGGAGCTCCTCCTTCCCCCTCATTTTTTTTTTTTGGCCCTCCATTTTCAGGTTTTCCCCACTATTTCCCGAGGTCGAGCCCCCCATTCCGCCCCATTTTTTTTTTCCTCCATTCTCTCCATCTTCTTCCTCCTCTCCTCACTCCCACAGCCGTCTCTCTCTCTATTTTCTTTTTCACTTTTCCTTCTCTCTCCACACGACAGTAGCTCCCCTGCTTCATTTTTTTTCATTTTATTTCTTCATTTTTTATTGCTTCCCTTCTCAAAAGATCCACAGAGTCGGCTCTCTCATTCTCTATTTTCCCTTTTTTCTCTTTTTATTTTTCCATCTTCTCATTTCTCTCATCCCCTCACTCCCCCATCACACACGTTTTTATTATTATTATTATTATTATTATTATTATTATTATCATTATTATTATTATTGTCATTTTCATTATTATTGTTATTGTTATGGTTATTATTATTGTTGTTATTTAATTTATTTTAATGGTAATTGTTGTTTGTGAAATTTGGATTGTTGAATTAACATGAAATTTGGGGTTAATTTGTTGTTGGTAGATCAATACGTAATTCGATTTAATTTATTGTTAGTGAATTAATTTGAAATTGTTAATTTGGGTTTGTGGGCATATTGTATTTGGTAATTAATTTGAGGATATTTGGATTATATCAATTGCATATTGTTTATTTGGACTCGGACCTATGTTAAGTTGTTATTTGTTTGAGCTTATTGTATTGGGCTTGGCATATTATTTCTCTTGACTATGTATTTTTTTTATATGGACTTAGCCAATTTGAATTGTTTAATTTGGGCATGGGACAATTGTGGAGTATATTGAACTAGACTTAAATTAGGGAGTATTAATTTAGGTCTAGTAGAATTTATTTTAATTTATCCAATTTTAGGTTTGGTTGATTGTGTTTGTATTTTTTTTTTGTTATTAATTTGGATGTTCTAGGTTAAGACCTATAGTAATTTGGGCTCATTTTAATTGATGAAATTTATGAGATTAATTTGAAATTGGAATTTGGGTTTGAATATTTGTTTGGGATTTTATACATCTCTGGATATTTACATCTGTGTCATTCTTGTTTTTTTTGCATGGACCCACTCTGCAATCTTGTTGGCTGAGTACGAATTGATGACACATGGAACTTGTGGTAAGTTTATTTTGACACATATTTTATTTCTCACTTTTATTTGGTTTTATTTTTATTAGTTCTTGTAAATATTTATTTGTATATATTTATTGACTGTGTACAGAATTAAACATCGAACAAACTATAAATTTTGTTTTAAGTGAGAGGAAGAATTCAGTAAATGTGTTTTGATAAAACAATAATTTAAAATATTATTTTTAATATAAGAAAGTTTTTTTTATTGTTATTTATAAAAATTTAGAAAAATCCAAAAGAATTGTTTTTAATAGAATTTGAAAAATTGTTTTTAATAACATTGTCCAAAAATTTATTTGCTTAATAAAAATTGTTCAAAAATTGTTTTGTAATTAAAGTTGTCCCAAAAATTAATTTTTAATAAAATTGTCCAAAAATATTCTTTTAAATGAATTCCTTGTCCTTAATTAAAATGAGATTAAAAGTATTTTGAGAAATAGAGATTTAATTTTTTTTGTATTTTTGTTTATTTATTTATTTAAATGAAAATGAATCAAGATACTTTTGTAAATAAAATTGTAAACATTCATTATCTTCTAGTAAAAGCAAGTAAAAATAATTTTGTGCCCAAATTGAAATTTTGTAATAAATTCTTTTGATACAATCTGTGTAAATAGTTTTTTTGAAAATTGAACACAACTGAAATTGAAAAAATAAATAATCCTTTTTTTAAGTGAATAAAGGGAATCACTAATTCAAAATCATTTTTAATAGAATCATTTGAAACTTCTTCAAACCTTTTTTTAATATCTTTTATTTATTTAATTCAATAAATTATTTTGCATAATCCTCTTATTATTTATTTTGAGTATTCTTGTAATTAAATTTCATCATCGTTTTCGTGCATATTAATTTTCACCATGACTTGTTATTGATTATTTTTCTTGGTATCCATAATTAATTAATTAATTGCCACAATTTCCTCAATTCGTTTAGTAGAGGTCGTACATATACGGGCTTAGAGGGGTGCTACGGCTCACCACCGTACCTTCCCAATGAGTAACCTGACCCCCGGATCTAGACTCGGTTTTTCACAGGACCCGTTTTTTTTTCTTCAGGATCACACTTAGGGTTTTTTTTTCTTATTTTGTTTTTCCTTTTAAAAATAAAACAAAATTAAGTGGCGACTCCAAGTCATTTTTAATCAACAAATCAATCTTTCAAATTAAAATCGAGCTCGCCATCGAGTAGGAAACGCATGAGCCGAAATGCGGGGTCCACAAAATGGCGACTCCACTGGGGATTTTTAGAGGGTCAAACTTGAACTTGAGTTGAGGGGAATGTGGCGTTTGATTGATTGATTAATTAATTGATACCCCTCTCTATGTGTCTTGGTATGATTGGTTGCTGATTACACGTTGAGAGCTTTGATATGTTTGTCTGTAATATATGTTTGACTGTTATGTTCATTTGTGATGTTGACATGTTGATTACATCGATTGATTCTCTTACCTACTTTAGCATAGTGACTCTTCTTGTTGTATGATTATCTTGCTTTCCTGGACATGTATGTTCTCATTTTTGTATATCTCATTCATCTTGGCATGATTGATTCTATCTATTGTATATCATCTTGTTTATCTCGACATATTGCCTATTCTTGTTATATTTCTATCTTGCTTATCATATTCTTGCCTAGCTTGTGTGTAGAATTGAGTTATATACCTGTTATTTGCATGACTGCTTTGGTGCATGACTGCTATTCTTTTATGTGATGCATGTATTGTTTGTCTGTGTGGACACACATCTATCCCTTACCTCCAACTCTCTAGTCTCGGTCAATCTTGTTTTCCTTGATCTCGTATTATGATATGAGATTTGTTGCTTTGTTTGCTCTTCGACCGAGCTAGCGATTAGGAGTAGGGTCTAGCGATGGGCTATACCGATGTCTGGGAGCGTTCTGGAGGAGACCGACATATCGATGCTGATTGGAGTCCGATCATTGAAGACCTGTATAGCCCCGAGCTAGGTTTCATGGATAGTTGTGCGATCAGTGTGTTTCCCCTTCTCTTTTAGTTTCATTAGGGTTTTTGGATGCACCCACACCTTTCACTGTGCACTCTAGTTGACCATTGAGTGTTGAGAGTTTGAGAGGTTTCACCATAGGGAAAACCCCTGGTGATGTCGAGGTAGTGCATGTGTGGATGTGATGACCACCTTGCATGGAAGCGCCCCGTCTCTTTAGAGGCGTTGCAGAGGGTTGCGTACCGCCGGAGGGTATGATCGCTTCTGCAAGGGATCTTTTAAAGTCCACCCATATCCATTTAGAGTCACCTTGACCTCGTAGGTTGAGTCGTAGATCCTTCTATTAGGACTCCCTACCTACACGTGGGTGCATCTGAGGGCCTTCAGAGCCTCTTTGGTCATAGTTGGGATTCAGTATTCCCTCTTTTAGTCTCCAATTGAGAGTACATAGAGATCAGTACGGGTTTGAGTTACAGTCGGACAGTTCTTCTACACTTTGATGTCTTACTCATTCCAGTTCAAACTAGCATTTCTTCCATGTTTTCCCTGTGCCTACCATATCTCGTGTTTCATGCTCTTCAGGGTTGGTTCTTCATTCTCAGTGTGGATTTACCATCTTGGGTTAGAGTACAGGGGAGCTCAGTTCGGTTTTTCGAGAGGTCAGGCATAGATCAGTAGACTGTCACGGTTAACTAGTTCACAGACGCCATGGATTCTATTCAGGTATCTTGTGCTTCATGCTCTTCAGGATCGGTTTTTTATTCTCAGTGTGGATTTGTCATCTTGGGTCAGAGTAAAGGGGATATTAGTTTGCTTTTCTAAGAGATCAGACATGGATCAGCGGGTTGTCACAGTTGATCAGTTCACGATCGCCATGGCTTTTATTTAGGAGGCCTTGGCTAGTCTCGGGCAGGAGATAGACAGTCAGCAGAGTAGACAGTCCTTGAGGATACTCATTCATGTATGGATCGTATTGAGTAGCGTATCTGGCAGTTGAGAGTATCTGACAGTTCATCGGCTTGGGATGATCTTGATAGTATACTAGTAGCCAGTCTACCAGCCAAGTTCAGGATGCCTGACATTGAGAGGTACACAGGCGTTGGTTGTCCATGTATTCATCTTCGACTCTACAGTACTGTGATGAGGGTCCATGGGTTAGACGAGTCACAGATGATCACCATGTTTCTTTTATCTCTGAGTGGCGCAACCCAACATTAGTTCGCATCTTTGGAGTCCTTGCGACGCAGGACATGGGATGACCTAGCTTAGGAGTTTCTGTGACAGTTTTCATTTAGTACTGTCGTAGATGTGCCGAGGAGAGAGCTTGAGGGTTTCAGACAGAGATCAGATGAGTCCATTTCTTCCTTCATCTCCCGCTGGTGGGGGAAGATAGCAGAGATTGTTGATTGATCATTATGGAGAGGTGACTAGTCTTGAGGTTCATCAGGGGATTGATCAGAGATCCTAGAGGGAAGTTCAGACCCAACTGGAGCGAACCTTATTTCATCAGGGAGTTGACCCCAGAGGACGCTGCATGGCTGATGGATTTAGACGGAAACCGATTCTCAGAGCCAACCAATGTGGATCAGCTAAAGAGGAACTATGTTTGAGACCATGGTCGCATGATGGGTGGCCATCATTTCGGTTAGCCATATACCCTTTCACCTTTGATACATAGTCCGTTGCTAGCCCATTGAGCCTCACATGCGTATTATAGCCTTTCTTTCTTATCGCCTTGCTCACATTTTCACACCGGGACAGGGGCCCTTTAATGTATGCATGCATTGTTTGGGAGTTTCATGAGCCTTGGACTAGGGGCATGTTTTTCTCATCATTTTTCCTATCACTGCACCTCTGCATTTTCATCTCATCTTATTGGTTGTGTTATTCATCTCTTCTTCCTTATCCTATCTACTATTTGTTTGTCTCATATTCTCTCCATCCTGAGTGGTGAGCCTCCTCAGTTCATCACATGGGGATAGTCACATCATTTCCACCATCTATCTCGCGGACACTGGTTTAGAGATCCTTAGTTTGAGAAGGTCATTTGTCAGAGAGAGTTTGTTTGTTACCTTAGCACTTGGGAGTGTGTTCATTTGTTATTGATATCATCTTTGGGTTTATTTATTCATGTTCAGGGTACGCGTGTTTGTATATATGTAAAAAAAAAAAAAAAAAAAAAAAAAAAAAAAAAAAAAAAAAAATTGAAAAAAAAAAAAAAATTATTATTAGCACAGTGTGTATTATTTTTATCATTGAGTATGTATATTGATGTTGGGGGTCATTTTTATCGAGTATGTTCGTTATTGGAGTTCGTATGTGAGCTCTTGAGATCCCATGTTATTTGTATTGCTTTGTCATATTTATTTGTGAGAGAGATGAGTGACCTTCTCCTAAGGACTCTGAGTCATTGTCCTTTCCATCATTACATTCATTATTGATGTGGCTTCACTTCATGTTTGATCTGAGTCGATCACCATCTTTTCTTCACACATTCATTGTTTCGCTGTCGTTTTTATCGTTGCTTGTGATTCATCTCATTCCCTTCACATCTTATTCCCTCCTTACAGCGACCCATCCCGGGTTCGATACTCGTTTCGCATCATCATTACACATATCACTATCAGTTCATTTTGCTTCATTTGCTCCTTATCGACATCATATTCGCATTAGACATCTCAGGTCCATGGCTCATGGGATCACTATACATGTTGCATTTCATATATGAGGGCATGGTTTTGATCATTGGGTATTTGAGCCTAGTTTCCTTTCATTTCTATCACCCTATCACCTTGGCCTACGTTACGTCCCGTGTCTTAAGACCACCCTGAGGCCATGAGATCAATGTCGTCTACCTTGGACAGGTGATTGAGATCTGGTTGATTTTAGATATCGTCATGCTTCTTCTTCTGAGTCGCCTCTTTGATGTGTAGGTCTGATTCAGTTGTGTTCGGATTACCAGGATCGTGAGTTTGATGATGATTGATTTGGTGTCACCTGATTTTTGACGTATCATACCTCTGGTGCCGCACTGGGGCATATCCCATTTTCATTTGGAGGTTCATGGTTTTCATGGAGTTGCACGCTCATCCCCACTTATGAGATACACATTGACACGATGTTTTCTCCATGGAGCCTCTCGGAAGTTACCCAGTTAGGCCTGCACCTCGCGACGCTTCGATGTCATCATGCTTTCCTTCCGAGAGACGCCCCTTTGATCTATAGGTCTGATTCAGTTGTACATGTGGATGACTTGGATCGCGTATTCGATGACAGGTGATCTAAGCTCATCTGGTTCTTTTGACTCATCATGCATTGTGTTTGATAGCTCTTATGTGAGCGATATCTAGGATTGATTCGGGAGCATTCTGATTGTGATGGACCAGGAGTTATGGTATGGTCTTACACTGGGGCACACCATCTCAGAGAGTTTTATTATTGGATGACCGTTATGTTGAGGCATACTCTTCTCAGTCGATGACGGATTTTTGAGCCATGTCCATTCCTCGGGGGATATCAGATGTCCTTTTTCACATTGGAGCATGAGACAGGATTGACACATTTCATCTGGTGTATTTTACACAGGGGCATACCCCTTTCGGTCGATGATGGTTTTTAGGCATAGTTGTTCCTTGGAGATGATTAGATTCATTTCACACTAGAGTACGAGATATGACCGGATGTTTTCTTTGATGTGATCACGGAGCGTAGCCTTCTCATCATTGCTGACAATTTCCAGATGATTGGATCAGGACACAGACACTTATGAGACCATGTAGCGGAGTTTAGTCATTTCAGGGTTTGCCCTATACTAGGGCATAACCCTTTCATTGGCGGTTGATCTTAGAGATACCAGTCACATTGGACATGCTCTTTCTTTAGAGGAGGTCAGATACTCTCTTCACATTACCACGATGACTTTGAGGGCGGAGATTCATTTCGGATCAGATGATGCATGATGGTTATACTTTTCTCATGGGTTTGATTTGGAGTGCTTACACTGGGGCATGGCCCACTCATCGATGATGATTTTGTGAGATGACAGTTTATGCCGGACACTTACTTTCCGGAGATCATTCTGCACTGAGAGTTTACCCATTCTACCCATTCTGAAATGATGCATTCACACTGGGGCATGGCCACCTTGTTGATTTTGACATTGAGACTCCATTTCCTGTTTATGATTGCTGCTCTCGACGGATTATAGAGTCATTGGCACCCTGGGTTCAATCTTCTTGACATACTTGGTCCGACTTGGGTACCCATTTTCCTTTGTTACACACCTATACATCCTACATTGGACTCTGTTATACCTGCACTCATCTTATTAGAGCCTTACATCTTTTGAGCCCACATATTTCACCATCTTACATGACCTTATCCTCTTATCTTGATCAGAGGAAGATATGGACTAGTCTTGAGTTTTCTAGCTGAGTTTTCACATGTCTCTGGAGTTTAGGTTCAACATCTTCCATGATGGTAGGGCCTGTTAGATTGTTGATGTATTTGTGATGATGTTCTTGTATTGATAGTTGACACGTCATGTCTTGATTTGCTTACATTTCAGACCTAGAGTTTTGGTCAGCATTGTTTGATCCATTATTTAGTTTTGCTTTGTCAGCATAGTTTCAGTGATGTTTGGACTTGTATTGCGTTTGTTCATTGAGGTTATGTATATCTTTTGCATTGCATCATCATTGAACATATCCAGAGTGTTTTGTTTGGTGACATTCTATGTCTTATGTTGGTTACTTTTCACACTAGGGCATACCCCATCCTTGAGTCCACCAGATCTTTTGCGGACTTTCTCACTGTTCGATCTATTTCTTGATCTTGCGAGTCGTCACACTGGGGCATACCCCCTTTAGCGCTTTCTACTAGGGCATACCCCCTCCCTTTGGGTTTACTGTGTCTCGTGTTGTTCATGGTTGTCAGACCCCTTTGCCGATCTTTATGAGTTATCACCCAGGGCATCCCCCTACCATTAGCTTGTTTAGGGCATCCCCCTACTGTCATTTTGTTTAGGGCATCCCCCTATTGTCATTTCGTTTAGGGCATCCCCCTACCGTCAGTTTGTTTAGGGCATTCCCCCTTCTTTCAGATTTCACCACCATAGATTTTTATCTGTGGGCCTTTGAGAGTTTCACCACCATAGATTGGCATCTATGGGCATTTTTTATTGTATCGCCACCATAGGTTTTCACCTATGGGCCTTTTAGTTTAGCTTTTAGAGTTAGCTTTTTGGTTTGGCTTCCAGAGCTATTATTTTCTAGTTTAGCTTTTGGAGTTAGCTTTTTGGTTTGGCTTCCAGAGCTGTTATTTTCTAGTTTAGCGTTTAGAGTTAGCTTTTTGGTTTGGCTTCTAGAGTTGTTTTTAGTTTGCTTTTAGGTTAGCTCTTTGTTTGGCTTCCAGAGCTGTTATTTTCTAATTTAGCTTTTAGAGTTAGCTTTTTGGTTTGGCTTCCAGAGCTGTTATTTTCTAGTTTAGCGTTTAGAGTTAGCTTTTTGGTTTGGCTTCTAGAGTTGTTATTTTTTTAGTTTAGCTTTTAGGGTTAGCTTTTGGTTTGGCTTCCAGAGCTGTTATTTTCTAGTTTAGCTTTTAGAGTTAGCTTTTTGGTTTGGCTTCCAGAGCTATTATTTCCTAGTTCAGCGTTTAGAGTTACTTTTTTCGTTTGGCTTCCAGAGCTGTTATTTTCTAGTTTAGCTTTTAGAGTTAGCTTTTTGGTTTGACTTCCAGAGCTATTACTTCCTCAGTTTAGCATTTAGAGTTAGCTTTTTGGGTTGGCTTTCAGAGCTATTATTTTCTTATTTTAGCATTTAGAGTTAGCTTTTTGGTTTGGCTTCCAAAGCCATTATCCTTCTAGTTTAGTGTTTAGAGTTAGCTTTTTGGTTTGGCTTCAGAGCCATTATTCTTCTAGTTTAGTGTTTGGAGTTAGCTTTTTGATTTGGCTTCCAGAGCTATTATTCTCTCAGTATTGGTGTTCAGAGTCATCCTCGTCGTTTTTTCAGTTTCGGCGTTCAGAGCCATCACTTCTCAGTATCGGCGTTCAGAGCCCATACTGGGGCATATTTCCGTTTCAGATATGATTTTACAGATCCTCACGGGTTTGCATGCTTATCCCCATTCACGATATAGGTGTTAAGATGATGGCGTGGTCGCTATTTATGACGATCTTCAGTGGAGCCTCTTTAGGCCATTCAGCCAGACCTACTATACACTTGATGCCATGGGGCATATTTCCGTTTGGATGAGATTTGCCGATCTTCACGGAGTTGCATGTTATCCCCACTTGCGGGGTATGCGCTGAGACGATGACGTTTTCACTATTTATGATGACCCCTCAGTGGAGCCGCTCATCCAGGTCTGCATTTCTCGACATCGGGTTGTTTTCATACTTTTTTATTCTGAGAGACGTTCCCTGGATGTTTGGATTTGATTTGGATCATAGAGATCACATGTCCGATGATAGGTGACTCTGTATTACTGGATTTCTGACTTATCGTATATTTGATGCCACACTGGGGCATATTTCCATTTCGGATGAGGTTTAGAGATCTCTAAAGAGTTACATGATCGTTCCCACTTATGGAGTACGTGCCGAGACGATGATTTGTTCGCTATTGTTATGATGATTCCTCAGTGGAGCCTCTCGAGAGTCATCCAGGCACGCACTTCTCGGCACTCAGATGCCATCATGCCCCTCTATCTGAGAGATGCATCTTAGCTTGATGAGCGTGATGCTGTTATGGATTCAGATGGCCGAGATTACATATCTGTTGATGCATGATTTGCAGATTCTCGCTTTTGTGTGATCGCCTTCAGTTACGAGATGTGTCGGATTGATGATTTAAAATTTCATTGTGTCCTGACACTCTTTGGAGCCTCTCTGGAGCCTTTCTGCTAGATTCACTAGTTTCGCCGTTCAGAGCCATCATCATCACTTCTTAGTTTGACGTTCAGAGTCATATTCCCAGATTGGCGTTCAGAGCCATCATCGCATCTTGGTTGGTTTTCAGAGTCATCACTTCTTTGTAGTTCGGCGTTCAGAGCCATCATCATCACTTCTTAGTTTGACGTTCAGAGTCACATTCCCAGATTGGCGTTCAGAGCCATCATCGCATCTTGGTTGGTTTTCAGAGTCATCACTTCTTTGTAGTTCGGCGTTCAGAGCCACCATCACTTTTTAGTTTCGGCGTTCAGAGCCACCATCATCACTTCTTAGTTTGATGTTCAGAGTCACATTCCCAGATTGGCGTTCAGAGCCATCATCGCATCTTGGTTGGTTTTCAGAGTCATCACTTCTTTGTAGTTCGGCGTTCAGAGCCATCATCATCACTTCTTAGTTTGACGTTCAGAGTCACATTCCCAGATTGGCGTTCAGAGCCATCATTGCATCTTGGTTGGTTTTCAGAGTCATCACTTCTTTGTAGTTCGGCGTTCAGAGCCACCATCACTTTTTAGTTTCGGCGTTCAGAGCCACCATCATCACTTCTTAGTTTGATGTTCAGAGTCACATTGCCAGATTGGCGTTCAGAGCCATCATCGCATCTTAGTTGGTGTTCAGAGTCATCACTTCTTTGTAGTTCGGCGTTCAGAGCCATCATCATCACTTCCTAGTTTGACGTTCAGAGTCACATTCTTGGTTTTGGCGTTCAGAGCCATCATCGTCACATTCTCAGTTTCGGCGTTCAGAGCCATCATCACTTCCTAGTTTGACGCTCAGAGTTACAGTCCCGATTTCGGCGTTCAGAGCCATCATCACATCTTCGTTCGGCGTTCAGAGCCATCATTATCACCCCTCATTCGGCATTCAGAGCCATCCTCATCACATTTTCAGTTTTGGCGTTCAGAGCCATCACTGTCGCATTCTCGATTTCGGCGATCAGAGCCATCATCACTTCCTAGTTTGACGTTCCGATTTGCGTTCCCGGTTTTGGCGTTCAGAGCCATCATTATCACTTCTCAGTTTCGGCGTTCAGAGCCATCTTCATCACATCCTCGTTTTGCGTTTAGAGCCATCACTATCGCATTCCCGGTTTCGGCGTTCAGAGCCATCACCACTTCCTAGTTTGGCGTTCAAAGCCATTGCCTACCTTCGTTTTGGCGTTCAGAGCCACATCTTCGTTTCGGCATTTAGAGTCGTGTTTTTGTTTCTGCATGGCATTCAGAGCCATTACATCTTCGTTCGACGTTCAGAGCCATCACCACTTCCTAGTTTGGCGTTCAGAGCCATCACTATTTTCAGTTTGGCGTTCAGAGCCATCATCATCATTCTCAGTTTTGGCGTTCAGAGCCATCATCACTATTTTCAGTTTGGCGTTCAGAGCCATCATCGCTTCTCAGTTTTGGCGTTCAGAGCCATCACTATTTTCAGTTTCAGCGTTCAGAGCCATCATCATTCTCAGTTTTGGCGTTCAGAGCCATCACTATTTTCAGTTTGGCGTTCAGAGCCATCATCATCATTCTCAGTGAGCCATCATCACTATTTTCAGTTTGGCGTTCAGAGCCATCATCGCTTATTCAGTTTGGTGTTCAGAGCCATCATCGCTTCTCAGTTTTGGCGTTCAGAGCCATCACTATTTTCAGTTTCAGCGTTCAGAGCCATCATCATTCTCAGTTTTGGCGTTCCAGTTTTGGCGTTCAGAGCCATCATCGTTCTTAGTTCTGACGTTCAGAGCCATCATCACTTCTCAGTTTTGGCGTTCAGAGTCATCATTATTTTCAGTTTCGGCGTTCAGAGCCATCATCATTCTCAGTTTTGGCGTTCAGAGCCATCACTATTTTCAGTTTGGCGTTCAGAGCCATCATCATCATTCTCAGTTTTGACGTTCAGAGCCATCACTATTTTCAGTTTCAGCGTTCAGAGCCATCATCATTCTCAGTTTTGGTGTTCCAGTTTTGGCGTTCAGAGCCATCATCGTTCTTAGTTCTGACGTTCAAAGCCATCATCGCTTCTCAGTTTTGGCGTTCAGAGTCATCATTATTTTCAGTTTCGGCGTTCAAAGCCATCATCATTCTTAGTTTTGGCGTTCAGAGCCATCATTATTTTCAGTTTTGGCGTTCAGAGCCATCATCATTCTCAGTTTTGGCGTTCAGAGCCATCATCGTTCTTAGTTCTGACGTTCAGAGCCATCATCGCTTCTCAGTTTTGGCGTTCAGAGTCATCATTATTTTCAGTTTCGGTGTTCAAAGCCATCATCATTCTCAGTTTTGGCGTTCAGAGTCATCACTATTTTCAGTTTCGGCGTTCAGAGCCATCATCATTCTCAGTTTTGGCGTTCAGAGCCATCATCGCT
This sequence comes from Vitis riparia, assembly GCF_004353265.1. NCBI lineage: Eukaryota > Viridiplantae > Streptophyta > Magnoliopsida > Vitales > Vitaceae > Vitis > Vitis riparia. The sequence continues at coordinate 11,163,803 of NC_048444.1, forward strand.
TCTCAGTTTTGGCGTTCAGAGCCATCACTATTTTCAGTTTCGGCATTCAGAGCCATCATCATTCTCAGTTTTGGCGTTCAGAGCCATCATCGCTTCTCAGTTTGGCATTCAGAGCCATCATCGTTCTCAGTTTTGGCGTTCAGAGCCATCATCGCTTCTCAGTTTTGGCATTCATAGCCATCACTATTTTCAGTTTGGCGTTCAGAGCCTTCATCACTTCTCAGTTTTGGCGTTCAGAGCCATTATTGCTTCTCAGTTTTGGTATTCATAGCCATCGGTATTTTCAGTTTGGCGTTCAGAGCCATCATCGCTTTTCAGTTTTGGCGTTCACAGCCATCACTGTTTTCAGTTTGGCGTTCAGAGCCATCATCGCTTTTCAGTTTTGGCGTTCAGAGCCATTACTATTTCCAGTTTGGCGTTCAAAGCCGTCATCACTTCTCAGTCAACGTTCAAAGCTATCGTGCATACTCATTCAGGCACCTAGAGTCACCATCATTCCTTTTTTTTGGCGTTCAGAGTCATTTTTTTCCCTAGCCTTATCATTCAAGAGAGCTCAGAGCCCATGTCATACTAGGACAAATTTGGTGGTCTTTCTTGTTCTTCGGCAAAGTTCACTTCGTTTCGTTTGTGTATACACTCCCTTTACTCGTGAACTCTACCGAAGAGGGGCATATTTGTGGACCCCAAAATTTGTCCCAATTTTATTTTTACATTAATTTTAAGTCCAATTTTAAATCCCAATTACATGTGTTATTTTAGGCCCACTCACCCTTTCATTATTTTGTAAATTATCATTATTATTATTTTTATTATTTTATTATTATTATTTTAAATCTTATTTTTACTTATTAATTTTATTTGTTATTATTATTATTATTATATCTATTTTATTTTTATTTTTTATTTTTTTTATTTTTTTATTTTTCTCTCTCCTCTCTCCTCTCTCTTTCCTACTCCCCAACCACCCCACCCTCTTCTTCTCTCTTTTCCCACTCTTCCCACATGGCCGGCCCCCCCACTTTCCTTACTTCCCATTTTTATTTTTCTCCCCATTTTGCCCCTCATTTGGTTTTCCCCCCAATTCCCAATCTTTTCCCCCCACTTTTTCTCCCACTGAGGGCTCCCACTTTTCTCTTCTTCCCACGGCCGGCCCCTGGATGGAGCTCCTCCCTTCCCCCTCATTTCTTTTTTTTGGCCCTCCATTTTCAGGTTTTCCCCCACTATTTCCCGAGGTCGAGCCCCCCATTCCGCCCCATTTTTTTTTCCTCCATTCTCTCCATCTTCTTCCTCCTCTCCTCACTCCCACAGCCGTCTCTCTCTCTATTCTTCTTTTTCCACCTTTTCCTTCTCTCTCCCACACGACAGTAGCTCCCCCTGCTTCATTTTTTTTCATTTTTATTTCTTCATTTTTTTATTGCTTCCCTTCTCAAAAGATCCACAGAGTCGGCTCTCCCATTCTCTATTTTCCCTTTTTTCTCTTTTTATTTTTCCATCTTCTCATTTCTCTCATCCCCTCACTCCCCCATCACACACGTTTTTATTATTATTATTATTATTATTATCATTATTATTATTATTGTCATTTTCATTGTTATTGTTATTGTTATGGTTATTATTATTGTTGTTATTTAATTTTATTTTAATGGTAATTGTTGTTTGTGAAATTTGGATTGTTGAATTAACATGAAATTTGGGGTTAATTTGTTGTTGGTAGATCAATACGTAATTCGATTTAATTTATTGTTAGTGAATTAATTTGAAATTTGTTAATTTGGGTTTGTGGGCATATTGTATTTGGTAATTAATTTGAGGATATTTGGATTATATCAATTGCATATTGTTTATTTGGACTCGGACCTATTGTTAAGTTGTTATTTGTTTGAGCTTATTGTATTGGGCTTGGCATATTATTTCTCTTGACTATGTATTTTTTTTATATGGACTTAGCCAATTTGAATTGTTTAATTTGGGCATGGGACAATTGTGGAGTATATTGAACTAGACTTAAATTAGGGAGTATTAAATTTAGGTCTAGTAGAATTTATTTTAATTTATCCAATCTTAGGTTTGGTTGATTGTGTTTGTATTTTTTTGTTATTAATTTGGATGTTCTAGGTTAAGACCTATAGTAATTTGGGCTCATTTTAATTGATGAAATTTATGGGATTAATTTGAAATTGGAATTTGGGTTTGAATATTTGTTTGGGATTTTATACATCTCTGGATATTTACATCTGTGTCATTCTTGTTTTTTTTGCATGGACCCACTCTGCAATCTTGTTGGCTGAGTACGAATTGATGACACGTGGAACTTGTGGTAAGTTTATTTTGACACATATTTTATTTCTCACTTTTATTTGGTTTTATTTTTATTAGTTCTTGTAAATATTTATTTGTATATATTTATTGACTGTGTACAGAATTAAACATCGAACAAACTATAAATTTTGTTTAAGTGAGAGGAAGAATTCAGTAAATGTGTTTTGATAAAACAATAATTTTAAAATATTATTTTTAATATAAGAAAGTTTTTTTTATTGTTATTTATAAAAATTTAGAAAAATCCAAAAGAATTGTTTTTAATAGAATTTGAAAAATTGTTTTTAATAACATTGTCCAAAAATTTATTTGCTTAATAAAAATTGTTCAAAAATTGTTTTGTAATTAAAGTTGTCCCAAAAATTAATTTTTAATAAAATTGTCCAAAAATATTCTTTTAAATGAATTCCTTGTCCTTAATTAAAATGAGATTAAAAGTATTTTGAGAAATAGAGATTTAATTTTTTTTGTATTTTTGTTTATTTATTTATTTAAATGAAAATGAATCAAGATACTTTTGTAAATAAAATTGTAAACATTCATTATCTTCTAGTAAAAGCAAGTAAAAATAATTTTTGCACCCAAATTGAAATTTTGTAATAAATTCTTTTGATACAATCTGTGTAAATAGTTTTTTTTGAAAATTGAACACAACTGAAATTGAAAAAATAAATTAATCCTTTTTTTAAGTGAATAAATGGAAATCACTAATTCAAAATCATTTTTAATGAATCATTTGAAACTTCTTCAAAACCTTTTTTTAAATATCTTTTATTTATTTAATTCAATAAATTATTTTGCATAATCCTCTTATTATTTATTTTGTATTCTTGTAATTAAATTTCATCATCGTTTTCGTGCATATTAATTTTCACCATGACTTGTATATTGATTATTTTTCTTGGTATCCATAATTAATTAATTAATTGCCACAATTTCCTCAATTCGTTTAGTAGAGGTCGTACATATACGGGCTTAGAGGGGTGCTACGGCTCACCACCGTACCTTCCCAATGAGTAACCTGACCCCCGGATCTAGACTCGGTTTTTCACAGACCCGTTTTTTCCTTCAGGAGTCACACTTAGGGTTTTTTTTTCTTATTTTGTTTTTCCTTTTAAAAATAAAACAAAAATAAGTGGCGACTCCAAGTCATTTTCTTAATCAATAAAAATCATTTTTCAAATTAAAATCGAGCTCGCCATTGAGTGGGAAACGCATGAGCCGAAATGCGGGGTCCACAGTGTGACTCATGAAGAAAAAAAACGGGTCTGTGAAAAACCGAGTCTGAGTCCGAGGGTCAGGTTACTCATTGGGAAGGTACGTTGATGAGTCGTAGCACCCCTCTAAGCCCGTATACGTACGACCTCTACTAAACGAATTGAGGAAATTGTGAATAATCAATATATAAGTCATGGTGAAAATTAATATGTACAAAAACAATAATGAAATCTAATTACAAAAATACATTAAATAAATAATAAGAGGATTATGTAAAATGATTTATTGAATTAAATAAATAAAAGATATTAAAAAAAAGTTTTAAAGAAATTTCAAAGGATTTTATTAAAAATGATTTTGAATTAATGATTTCCAATTATTTACTTATAAAAAAGAATCAATTTATTTTCTCAATTTCAGTTGTATTCAATTTTCAAAAAAACTATTTACACTTATTGTATAAAAAAATTTATTACAAAATTTCAATTTGAAGACAAAAATTATTTTTACTTGCTTTTACTAAAAATTAATGAATTTTACAATTTTATTTACAAAAGCATTTAGATTCATTTTCATTTAAAATACTAATTTTTATAAATTATTTAAAATGACATAAATTTATTTGAAAAAGAAATTTTAATTAAAAAGAAAAACAAAGATTTAAATTGTCTATTTCTGAAAAATACTTTTAATCCCATTTTAATTAAGAAAAAAAAATTCATTTAAAAAAATATTTTTAGATAATTTTACTAAAAATTAATTTTTGGAACAACTTTATTTACAAAACAATTTTTGGACAATTTTTATTAAACAAAGAAATTTTTAACAATGTCATTAAAAACAATTTTAGAATTCTATTAAAAACATTTTTTTTAATTTTTCTAAATGCATTTTTCTGAATTTTTATAAATAATAAAAAACTTTATTTTATTAAAAATAATATTTTAAAATTGTTGTTTTATTAAAATACATTTACTGACTTCGTCCTCTCATTTAAAAAAAAAAATTCTAGTTTGTTCGATGTTCAATTTTGTGCACACTCAATAAATATATACGAACAAATATTTACAAGAACTAATAAAAATAAAACAAAATAAAAATAGGAAATAAAATATGTACCCAAATAAACTTACAATAAGTTTCACGTGTCATCAATTCATACTCAGCCAACAAGATTGCAGAGTGAGTCCATGCAAAAACAAGAATAGCACAGATGTAAATATCTAGAGATGTATAAAATCCCAAACAAATATTCAAACTCAAATTCCAATTTCAAATTAGTCCCATAAATTTCGTCAATTAAAATGAGCCCAAATTATTATAGGTCTTAACCCAGAACATCCAAATTAATAACAAATACAAACAAAATCAACCAAACCTAAAAGATAAATTAAAATAAATTCTACTATACCTAAATTTAATATTTCATAATCTAAGCCTAGTTTAATATACACCACAATTGTCCTATGTCCAAATTAAACAATTCAAATTGGTCAAGCCCATATCAAATATTTAAATAACCCAACATCTCACCCACATTATGGGCCCAAAATTCACATCAATTAACAAGCCCACATAAAAAAAAAATACATGGTCAAGAGAAATAATATTTCAAGTCCAATCCAATAAGCCCAAACAAATAACAACTTAACAATAGACCAAGTCTAAATAAACAATATGCAATTGATATAATCAAAATATCCTAAATTAATCCCACAAACCCAAATTAACAAATTTCAAATTTATTCACCAACAATAAATCCAAATTTCATATTAATTAACAATAAAAAATTAACCCAAATTTTAACAATAATTACTATTAAAATCAAATACAAAATTACATATAATAATAATAATAATAATAATAATAATAATAATAATAATAATAATAATAATAATCGACTGTCCCAAAAATGGATGGAAGGGGAGGGGATCCCCGACTACCGGAAATGATGCTGACTGCGGCAGCTCGCCAACGACGACTAACCGAATGTGGATATGGAGATGGGTTTCACGGGGAATAAAAAGAAACCAAAAAGAAAAAAAAAAAGAAATGGAGGGACGGAAAAATGAGGGGGCATGTGGTAGTGGGGTGTTCTGGAGGAGAAAATAAACCAAAAAGAAAAAAAAATGAGGAAAGAAAATTCGAGGGAGTTCCCCGGCCGGTCTGTGTGGGAGTTGGGGAAGGAAAAAAGGAGAAAGAAAAGAAAGAAAAAAAATGGAGATGAAATGAAAGGGAAGAGAGAAGATGGTGGGTGTGTGACCGGTGTGCCGTTCGTAGAGAGAATGATGGTCTTGGGCGGAAGCTCAAAAAATTGGGTGGGTGAGGCCGGGAAAGAATGAGTGGAGGGGGGAAAAAACTAAAAAAAAATATTGGGGGGCGCCTGTTGAGAATGGGAGTGGAGTTGCAGAGAGCTGAGTGGAGGGGAAAGTCTTGGGGCAAAAGATGGGGGGAAAAGAAAAAAAAAAAAAAAAGGGAGGGGGGCAAAGGGAGTTTTGGGGGAAAAAACCAAAAAAATAAAATTGGGGCGCCTGTTGAGAATGGGAGTGGAGTTGTAGAGAGAGCTGAGTGGAGGGGGAAAGTCTTGGGAGAAAGAAAAAAAAAAAGGAGGGGGGAGGGGAAACGAGTTTTGGGGAAGAGAGAGAAGAGTGGGAAGGAATAAAAATGAGGGAAAAATGAAAAGTGGCCGGGGGTATGGGAGGAGAGAGAAGAAGTGGGTGGGTGAGGGTAGGTGGATGAGAGAAATGAATAAATAAATAANGAAAAAGAACAACGGAAAAGAAACGAATCCGAAACTTCAAATCTTATGCCTCGATACATATGCTTTGATTTCCAAAAATATATAATATAAATCTAAACGGGACCAACATAGTTGTAGAATTGTAGTTGTTGTTTATCTACTGATTTCTGCCTTCTCAGGTCTCAAACAAAGAGCCAAACAATTTAAACTTAATTTGTATAATTTGCTTTTTCTATATTTGTGATTGTTAGGAAAAAAAAGGGGGAAAGAAAGTGGAAAATAGAATACCATGGTGTCGAAGGCCTTGTAAACGACGCCGTATGTGCCCTCTCCGAGAACTTGGCGCTTCAGGTACCGATCTGCAGCCTTCTTCTTCTCATCCAACATGCTTCTCATCATCCTATGCCTGCTCCAGTTCTTCCACTAATGGCGTCGAAATAAAGCTTTGATCCAAAGGCCGCGACTAATCAATCGTTCTCTTCCTCTCTCACTGTACGTTAAAAGGTTGCCATAAATTTTTTTATAAAATTACACTTTTAAAAAATATTTAAGATTATTCACAAAAATTTCACGTCAAATATTATTTAAGCAATTCTTATTTCTCGGAAAATCCGAGGTAAGCTAAGATGGAAAAAAATAAAATTGAAAAGTTAAAAAGAAAAATTAAAAAAATAAATAAAGTTAACTTCAAACTCATTTTCACATTTTTTTAATTCTTGTATATAAAAATTAAATAATTTAAAAATACATAAACCTTTAATTATATTTAATTTTGTTCATATTTTTTTATAATAAAACTAAATATAAAAAAAAATTAATTTTTTAATATTTTTTTCTTTCATCGATGATACTCCGTAAAAATCAAACATAGTCTTAAATATAGGACCAATAGAAAAAGTCTTATAGTATTATTTGCTTGGTTTGGAGAACTTCTAAAAGTTTTAGAGTTGGGAGTTGAATTCTTTAACATACACATATTTCTTATTCTTTTAGATTGTTTTACATGTTTTCATATTTAGAAATAGAAAAAAAATAATTATCTATTTTTTCTTTCAAAATTTTCAATAATAATATTTAACTTTTCATGTTAAAATTATTTTAATTAAATTATGATATTTTTTTAAGGGAAACATTATTTAAATCGATTTTTAGATTGTTCTTTAAAAAAGAAAAATAATGATAGGATCTAAATGTATATAAGTGAGATGATAAGAACATTCTAAGGGAAAAAAAAAATCGACAAATACTTTACTTTTATAGTATGGATAACCAGGTCATCAACTAATTCAATACTTCTAAACATTAAAGACAAATATCATACTACTATTATAAAATGGTTGGTTGTGCAACCAAAATCACACCACTCTTGGACGTAGTTCATCAGACCAAGTTACAATTTATTTGAACTAACCCTTAGAGTAGATAGATATTAAAGAGATTTTTTTTTTTTTAATTTAGATTGGAAAAAAAATGAAAAATAATAGATATTTGTATTTTTTTTTTTTTAAAGAAGTCAAAGAAACTAATATTTATTTAAATAGTTTTTTGATGAGTAAAATAATTAGAGTCAAACATAAATTATAATCACTTTTTTAGAAAGAAAAATTATACCATCTTGAAATATTATTGCTTTTAGTTATATTATGATCATTTTTTGAAAGAGAAAAATTTTCGAATCACTCTTTTAGATTGTTTTGCATGTTTTCATTTTTAGAAATAGAAAAAAATCAATTATCTATTTTTTCTTCCAAAAGTTTATATAATAATACTTAACTTTTCATGTTAAATTTATTTTACTACTATTAGAAAATGGTTAGTTGTGTAACCAAAATCACATTACTATTTTTTACCATTTCGTAACGTACTAACCATTGCTATTATCCATGCGTGAGGAAATTTACCAAAAGAAAATTGACAACTCCAAGTCGTGTTTGAATTTTCAACATGAATCCATGACTTTTTTCATCCTGCATTCTAAGAGTTCAATTTGATTCAATCACTTCTTTGACTCGATATATATATTCTCATAGGTATCTTTTGTATAGCACCAGGACGATTAAAAAGAACAAGGAAATATATATTTTTTTTTTCTCTAATCATATTATATCAACCTGAGAAAGTAATTTTCAGATTAAACAAACTTATATGAAATCATTCTTATTTGAATATGGAGTCTATTTTAGGCATGCTTCTTATTAATCCTAATTATTTGACCATATATTTGTCTAAAATTTACTCCGATCACTTCTTTTGAAATAATTAAGTTGTGTATTCATAAGTTTTTTTATTATTCGATTGAAGTAATCGATTGAATTGAACTGAATTATCCTCAATTAATCAAATTTTAAAAATTTTCTAAAAATTACAATTTTGTAAATATAAAACCGAACTAAATAAATTCGGTCCATGATTTTCCATTTAAATAATCAGTAATAAACGAAATTAAACTGAAAATTATTAATGTATACATATATTATACGATATGTATTAGTGAGGTTCATAATTTAGTACACATTGTTCATATTTAATAAGACTTTCAAACAAGTACACCTACATAGATTTGTTCTATGATTGGGTTACTTTATATTGTTGACTAGGCATATAAAAATAGGTATTCATGTGAATGGACCATAATAATATGATTTAAAATGAGTTGTAACGTTGTGATTTAAACCAACCCTAAGGCAACTTGCTATATGTATCTCCAATCATCTCGCAGATAGAGAAAGCGTAATTGGTCTCACCATTGTTTCCTTCATAGGATTTGCTAATATGACTTGAACCCAACATGTTTTTTTGAGTTTAAGTTGATTATATTTGAGTTTGGATTAGATTCGTATCAACTTGCATAACTCATTTAATAAATAAGTAGGTTTTAAGTTATATAACACGAATTTGATCTGAATTGAATCATTTAATAATCCTATTAATTAACTTAATTATAACTTTAAATTATTTAACTCATATTTGACTTATTTTAAATTTGTTTTTAAATAAATAGGTTATTAAATCATTAATATGTTTGGTTAAAATATTAATCCTATGGACTTATATAATATATATAACTTAACATGATTATTAAATAGGAGGATTTGATTATTAAATGGGTTACACGGCGTGTTACCTATTTAATAATTAGGAAACATTTTGGTTTATTGAAAAGGTGAATCTCAATAGTAAAAATACAACTAGACGGGGGAGGGAGAGGGAGGGTGAATTGGTGTTTTGACCAATTAAAAGAAAGAAAGAAAAAAAAAAACTCAACTCAAATTAGCAAACCTTAAAAAAAATTTGAATATTTTTCTTTTCTTCACACATTCTCAAAAATACAAATTATAAATCACATGCATATATGAATGCAACAACACTCCCCAACAATATTAAAATGCAATTCACATGCACATGATCCAACACTCCCAAACTCAAATCAACTTAAACTAAATTCAGATAAAAACAAGATCAATATACCTCAAAATGTCAATGATCAACAAGTTGAAACAACTTCATAGATGATTCATAGTCATTTCTCTTCATCATTCAATCAAATAGTAGACAATCAAAACTATAATAAATTGCTAAAACTGAAAACTGGTGTTAAGAAAAGAAAGAGAGACAATGAGACAATTGACATCGGATTTTAACGTGGAAAACCTCCGAAGAGATAAAAACAACATCCACTATGAAGAATAAAAACTAAATACAAGGTTTTACCTAATTCAAGTCAACCAATCCTTCCCGAACTACTTGATTAGTACCTTTCACTTTCAACTTCTCACCTTCTTCTTCTGAAGCACACTTGGAGTCCACACCAAGCTTGATTTCGACCTTTACTTGAATCCACACAAAAAGAAAATGAGTTTTTGTACAAAACCAAGATAATGAGAGATAAATGTTTCAGAAATCAACCCATGTTCATTTTCAGAAAATCCATTTTTTTTAAAAAAAAATTCTTAGAAAACTTATGAGATTTTCTTAGGAGGCAAACACCCTCAAAATGGGGAGAAAGGAAAAGCTCTCTTGTGGTTGTTATTCTCTCTATTTTTTGAACTAGGAGAAATTTTGATTTTAAATGAGAATGAAGCTTTTAATCCAAGGGGTAAAAATTGATCTTAAAAACAGGTTAGTTGGATTGATATGCTCTTACACCTAGATTGATCTAGAAATAAGGAAACAAAAACCTTTCATCAAAAAACATTTCTCCTAGCTTTCTTAACTCTTTTAAAGATGAAAAACAAGGTTGATTCACATTCAATCACCACATACTCGACTACATACCTCAACTTCTTGGCAAAGTCTTAATCTTTAAAGTCAAGTAGTCCAAAGAGGAATTGGAAAATCGAGTTAGGGGACATTTAGGAATTTTATCTGGAATTGTCAACCTAACTAAACACTCATAATCTTCCCCTTTGACGATTTTGGGACAAAACCCTTTACAACACGAATGAGTACAAGTAAGCCCCACCCAACTCTCATACAAGTTCACTCAATCACTCAAAACCTCACCAAAGGTACTACAATACCTACAAATAAATTTTAGGAAAAACATTAGTAGCACCTGCACATATTACCAAGACACTTCCACAAGTTTCAAATGAATTGACACACAAATATCCACAAAAATCACTTGTCTAAAGATAGTCAATATGCATTCATAAGTCCAAAACCATGTCAAATATCCACAAATACACAAAAATGTGATCATAATCAACATATCAAATATCCAAAGCAACAAAACACAAAGAAACTGTCATGATCAACTACATGTCATATCAATATCCATGTAAAATGTAAAATGTCTTCCTCTTTTTGTCCCAAAATTAGACAAAGAGCTGTCTAAAACAAGCAAAGTATATAAGACTAGCAAACTGAACATGTTATCAAAAGAAAGCTATCCAAAAAGATAACTAGCCGCTACATGACTAAGGGAGATGTTTATGGACAAAGTCTTCAAGAGCTTGCAGTTGATCCATGTTGCAAAGCATTTGTCCATCAATTAGTGAGAAGCCTTTCTCAATATGAGAGTGGAGTTGAGAAATCTGCTCAGACAACAAGGTGGATTGTGCATAAATTTTCTCATCCATGCATCAAACCTAGCACAAAGTTGAGCTAGGACACTTGAATTTAAGTCACCTTCACCAATTTGGATCTTAGTTCTACAACAACACACTTTTTTCTTAGAATAAAGGCACCCTTAATATGTCCCTGACTTTGATTCCTAGATGAGGTATCAATGAGACCCATTGGTTTGAGAAATGAAGAATATACAAAAAATTCCACCCCAGCTCTTTGGCAAATTTTTGTGATTAAAATGCCAAAGGGAAGAACCTTTTTTTTTCAACACGGAAGGATATCCTTGAACAATCATCTCATCTAAAATGCAAGATGCTAAATTGATGGGTTTCCTATGAAGAATTCGGGACAATAGAATGCAACATTTCTTACAAATATCTACCAGGTGAGAAAATGGATAAATTGAGAATGTTAGAAAAGTCATCAACACTCATGCAAGATGAGATATGCTACCAGTGTGTACAACTGAGCCTAGTTGAACTCGAACCTCTCCCCATAAGTCAATGGACACTATGCAACAACTCAGAGGTGATTTCCAATTCACTCACAAAGGATGTTTCAACCAATAGGATGCCTAAGACTTCAACAATCACCTCTGGAGTGACTTTAACAACAATACCAAAGAAACTTGACTTTAGGTAGGACTCATCCAAGTCATGCCCAATAATATTCGAATAAAACATATGGACAATGGGAGCGCATGTAGTCCCAGTGAAGCATGCTAGAGGAATCCAACCTAGTTCTACAAATAGTGTTGGAATTGGTGGGTCGAGAAATGATTCTATATGAAGTTGTCTCTTAAGAACAAGAGACCTCTAACGATAAACCTTGGTGTATAGAATTTTTTCGGGAAAACATTAAAAGAAATCCCATCTATGGAAGTTTTCGCAAGAGCCTTAGGGATATTGGGAGTCTGAATAGGTGGATTGATGGGTAAATTCTCATCCTGAGCACCTTTTGGGATCTTAGAGGATGACTCTTTAACTGGGGCTTTGCTCCCACAACTTTTTGGAGGCATAGTTCTGAGAACACATACTCTGAAGATTAGTAGAATAGGGAGACCCGATGCCCACTCAAACACTTGTCAAACACAGAAGACTAGTGAAGGATGACAAACCTGTATATAGAGTAGTAGTGGTTGTCAGAAAAGAGATCCTGTGATAGAGAAGACATAGGCACAAGAAGAAGAACTCGTCAAAAATGGTGTTGGCAATAATAAATGGAACACTAACCGGCGACAAATTCCAAAACACAAGTCGATGAAAGTGGTTAGACTAAACGTGTTGTTCAGAACAATGGTCCTAAGGGTAGATTGAGTTGTTGACCGTACTTTGAAGAACCCAGTCCTAAAGGCTTATCAGAATTTCCAATGGTTGGAACAAAATCTCGACTGCACAAGATACAGTCCAGTGACGCGCACAAAAGGTCCTAGCCAGCACAGGCTATGTAGCAGGCAATTTCTTGCAGCACTGGCATGCCAAGAAAAGACACACAGGCCGACAAAACGAGTTGAACAACACAACAGTTCAAGGCTATTCGATGGGGTTGTCAAGTAGGATTGGCCAAACCTGAAACTCTCACTAGATATGGATGTACGATGACAAAGGTTTTCAAAAGTAAAAACTTTCGGAGGTAGTGGCCAAAATAATGGACCAACGATGATGGCTAAAGAGAAGCATAGAGTAGAGAAGTTTTTTTCTCTAGAACAAAAGGCCTAGGGCTTTTGAAAGAAATGAATTGGGAAAAATTGATTTGGGGATTTTGACTTTTTCAATTTTTTGTAACTTTTAATTACAAAAATACCCTTCATCCATTAAATCATGAGTATAACCAGTTGGGAGCAAAAATGAAAATTTTCACAAGTGCATAAGTGGTATCGATCTTGGTGAATCGATCCAGCTTTCGATCATGAGCTCTCGGTGATACCAAAAAGCTTTTCAAAAAATTGAAAATTGATCCACCAAAGTTGAGATACAATAGGATGACATACTTATCTTTCAATCAATGAGTTAGAATTTATTCATATTGAACAAAAATACTTCCAAGAACTTAACAATAGACAAAATTAACAAACATAGAGATTGAAGAACCTTCCAAATATATCAAATGAATAGGTAAAAAACAAATTATTATCAACACTTTACAAGTAAACTTAAACTCAACGAAGACTTGCCCATGACACCATAAAATAGTGAGAATGTTAATTTCTTTCTAGTTGTGTACATATATCTATCCATGAGGTAAAAATCAATTTCAAGACATTCTTGCTTCCTAGAGAAATTCAAGGTAATGTTCCAGGAAGTCAATTTGCACCTCTCTTGGTTGGATTTCTGTTTAACACGGCCCATTTACATCCCTTTAACAAAGTTCATACCTCATTTGCTTTTCAAATTTAGCATTAAAAGGAATACAAATATATAGTCTTTATGCTTAAGATCATTTTTATTTTTTATTTTTATAACTTGAGGATCTTTAAGGATGCCTTTACAATATAACAACATAAGGGATGTCCACTCTCACAATGGAGGCTTTTTAACTCTTGAAACATTTCCAAGGAGTCATAACCATTCCAAGAAACTTCATATTTTCTTTTTCTTTTCTTTTCTTTTCCATTTTTTTCATACTTAATTTCAAAGAGAGAGCAAACAATCAAGGAACGATCATCTCAACCACTCAAGGAATTTCCAGGTGACATTACCCACTCTTTAATGCTTATTAAATAGGTATAAGTTTACATTTAGACTTTAAAGAGCATTATTCACCATTTATGCAATCACAAGGTTCAACCATGAGCTTTTACTCACTTAAAAGATATGAAGCTAACCTTTTGTGGTTTATCTAATCAAATCAAAATAGCAAGGATTCAATATCATGCTTATCAATCAAGCCATGGAGATAAAGACATCTTGAAGCTTTTAAGATCATTATGAGTCAGTCTAACTTTTAAACAAAAGAATAAGAAAATCACTCTCATGAACTCAACAATTTTAGAAAATTTATGAACAATAGAGAAAAGATTGAACCAAAACAAAAAGAACATCAACTTGATGACATTTAGGAACTTGAGAAGACCACTAGGACTCAAAGATATGCAAGAAGATGACCTAGACAAGATCTAAAGGAAGTCATCTGAGTGTGCATAAACCTGTGGATCTTCTAAGTGATTCAAACCTAGACACATCCAAAGGTTTAGTGAGAATATCAACAATTTGACCCTCTGTTGGAACATATTCTAAGGATACAACTTTGTCTTCAACTAAGTCACGAATGAAGTGATGCCTAATGTCAATGTGTTTTGTTCTAGAGTGAAGAACGGGGTTCTTGAATATGTTGATGGCACTAGTATTGTCACAAAACACAACCATGGTTCCTTGATCTATTCCATAGTCTCTCAACATTTGCTTGATCCATAGAAGTTGAAAACAACAACTTCCGGCAACAATGTATTCATCTTTAGCTATGGAGAGTGAAATAGAGTTTTGTTTCTTACTCATCCAAGCAACCACGCAATTTCCTATATAAAAACAATCACCTGAAGTGTTTTTTCCTATCATCCACATTTCTAGCCCAATCAGCATCAGTGTAGCAAGCTACATCAAAATGAGTGTCAAACACATACCAAAGGCCTAGCTCTAAAGTACCAGCAATGCACCTAATGATGCGCTTAAGAGCTATGAGATGAGATTCCTTAGGACATGCTTGATACCTAGCACACACTCCAACACTAAAAGCTATGTTCGATCTACTAGTAGTGACGTATAAAAGGCTACTAATCATGCTCCTACACAATGTTTCATCTACCATTTTTCTAGATTCATCCATACTTAGCTTTAGGTTGGTAGGCATTGGTGTCCTAAAGTGTTTGATTGACTCAAGCCCAAACTTTTTGACAAGATTCCTTGTATACTTGGATTGGGATAAGAAAATCTCATCCTTGAGTTGTTTCACTTGGAAACCAAGAAAGTAGGTAAATTCCCCTACCATGCTCATTTCAAACTCACTTTTCATCTCTTTGGCAAAATCTAAAGCACACTCATTGGAGGTAGAGCCAAACACTATGTCATCCACATATATTTGTGCTACCAAGAACACTTCATCATTTCTTCTAATGAACAATGTTTGATCAGTTCCTTCTCTCATGAATCTTTTCTTAAGAAGATAGGATGTGAGTCTTTCATGCCAAGCTCTTGGAGCTTGCTTTAAACCATAGAGAGCTTTTCTAAGTCTATAGACATGATTAGGATCCCTCATAAGGTGGCATGGTCATATTATGTTTGATGACACTATCTAGAATGTATAACCAATAACAAAGATTGTAGACATACCTGAGATTCCTCCTACTCAAGTTATGGAACCAATTCAAGTTCATGAAGAGGTAACTCAAGAACCTCAAGAACCTCAAGTACAAGTGCCATTGAGGAAATCCACTAGAGAAATGAGAAGTACAATTTTAGATGATTATGTTGTATATCTCTAGGAACATGAGTTTGACATGGGTTTGGAAGACGATCCAATTTCAGTTAGTCAAGTCAAACAAAGTTCTGACTCTGAAAAGTGGATAGAAGCCATGAAGGATTAGATGAAATCCATGAAAGACAATGGTGTTTGGGACCTAGTAGAGTTGCCTGAAGGTGTAAAACCGATTGGTTGTAAATGAATTTTTAAAACCAAGTGGGATTCAAAAGGCAACATTATTAGGTATAAGACACGCCTAATCGTAAAAGGTTTCACTCAAAAAGAAGGCATTGATTATAAGGAGACCTTTTCACCGGTTTAGTCAAATGACTCCTTTAGAATCATCATGACACTTGTGGCTCATTATGATTTAGAGCTGCATCAAATGGACGTTAAAACTTAATGGTAACATTGATGAGACAATATACATGGTGCAACCAGAGAACTTTGAGTCTAATGATTCAAAGCAACTTGTATGCAAATTAAAAAGGTCCATATATGGTTTAAAACAGGCATCCCGACAATGGTACCGAAAGTTTGATCAGGTGATTACTTCATTTGGTTTTAAGGAGAACATCGTTGATCAATGCATATATCTCAAATTCAGTGGGTGCAAATTCATTATCTTGGTGCTATATGTAGATGATATTCTACTTGCTAGTAGTGATGTAGAACTCTTGCATGAAACCAATCGATTTCTATCTAGTAAATTTGACATGAAGGATCTTGGTAATGCATCTTTTGTGTTGGGTATACAGATCTATAGGGATCATTCAAGAGGTATACTTGGGCTGTCACAAAAGTCCTACATCGATAAGGTGTTAAGTAGGTTTGGCATGAGCAATTGTGCACCAGGAGACACGTCTGTGGCAAAAGGCGATAAATTTAGTTTACACAAATGTCCGAAAAATAAACTTAAGAAGAAGGATATGGAGAGGTTTCCCTATGCCTCGGTAGTAGGAAGTCTCATGTATGCACAAGTTTGTATGCGTTCGGATATTGCGTACATTGTTGGAATGTTAGGCAGATATTTGAGTAACCAAGGTATGAATCATTGGAAAAAGGCAAAACGGGTTATGCGGTATTTACAAAGAATTAAAGATTATATGCTCACATATCGTAGATCCAGTCATTTAGATATCGTGGGATATTCGGACTCCGATTTTAACGAGATGTCTTGACAGCAGGAGATCCACTTCAAGATACATCTTCATGTTGGCTGGATGAGCAATTTCATGGAAAAGTGTTAAAACAAACACTTATTGCTTCTTCCACCATGGAGGCAGAATTCATAGCCTGCTACGAGGCATCAAACCATGAGATATGGCTGTGGAATTTTATTACTTAGTTGTGAATCGTTGATGGGATTGAGAAACCATTGAGAATCAATTGTGATAATAAGGCCGCAGAATTATATTCTAAGAACAACCAAAGTTCGTCAAAGTCCAAACACATTGACATCAAGTTCTTGGTTGTGAAAGAAAGAGTTCAGAGTCTTCAAATATCAATTGAACACATAAGCACAAACTCCATGATTGCAGATCCGCTCACTAAGGGTTTGCCACCCAAAGTATATCATGAGCATGTCACACATATAGGTATTGTACAAATTGATGATGTGCTAATATATTGAGAGTTTGTATTTAGATTTTGTGTTTGTTTTCTTGATGTGTTATTATGTTTGTGTTATCTGTACAAACCTTGTTTATAAAGACTATTGTGTTTGAATACTCTGAATTGAAATGATGACTTTCAGAAACAGTTTAGCATCAAGTGTTGAAAGTGGAATTTGACTATTTTTAGTCATAAAGTATGACCAATTGGAAATAGACATATTAAAGATCACATTCTATGTAATTTCCATGCTACACATCCATACTTGATCCATGTTGTTAATTTTGTTAATGTTGTGATCATTGATGGGTCTAGTTATAAATATGATTAACGAAGGCCGCTTTAATCCTGTGTTAGCATAATTAGTAGACCGAATTGTTTAAGGATATTTAGATAAAATATAAAAGATGAGCTCAATAAAGTACTATCATGAACATTGTTCTGTAATATATGTGATCCAAGTGGGAGATTGTTAAAATATGGACTCACATATGTAACATAGTTCTTGATTAAGATATCCGTATTTATTTCAATTTGTGTTTATTGAGTATGGGTCACCTTATGTGTAGAGCCCAATGTCATAACAGGTCTTAGATGATGGGCCTAAGACACGCGAGGCCCAATAGTCCAAAGGGTATGGTCCCTAAGGCATAGAGGGTATATAAGGCTAAGTGTCTGTTCCTTTTGAACATATCTTTTGAATATAACAGAACGCGCTCTCTCCTGCTCCCATCGTCAGAGAGATTACATGAACGGTGGATACCCCTCTACAGCCTTAGAAGATTCGTACTTCTTCATCAAGCGCATAATGGATTCAAGTTCGTTCCCTATCTAGAGATCAAGGCATGTATTTTTCAATGCTTGATATATATATATATATAGTTTCTGTTTTTGGGTGATCATAGAGAACAAACAACATATATGGCATACTTTATATCACACAAAAGGATGTGCAATCACAAAGACACCATTCTAGAGCACCTTGCGACTACGCCTAGCCCATATGGTATGGTGAAATGCAATGTTGTGATGGTGAGGCTGATAAAATAGCAATAATAAATATTCGAAAACATTCTAAGGAAAAATGTCCGATCCATGGAAAAACAAATTCTTACCATATAGCAAGAACTGAAGATTCCAACTTTGGATTCGGTAAAAGGCCTGACAGCAAAGTAATCAACTCACATGACCACCATTTAAGACTAAAATCATCCATGAGCCCAAAATGGAAAATAGTTTAGGAAACGAAAAAGAAAATGGAAATAAAAAACCAAGATGCAATTAGAAATTACCAAACCATTACAGCAGCAGGGACAACAAAACGGAAGAACTCTCCAATAACAAGAAAAGTTTCTTTTGAGAATTTCATTCTGGTTGCCTCACATGCTGAAGAGTATTTCACATACAGGCCAAGCAATATCACATTATGCCAGATGGACAGACAGAAGGCCACTGCTGCTCCTATATCTCCCAACTCCAACTTAAATATGAGAATCCAACAAATAGGTACATGGCAACAAAGAACAATGAAGGAACTTATCAGCAATGGAAGAATTAAAGTCTGAGTCTGCAAGTAACGAACAGTTGGTTTCAGAACTGCACAACCAAATAGTCCAGGGATAAGTCAAACTAAGTATTTACGAGCTTCAAGCCACTTAAGCCCACAAGTGAGTTTATATAAATCCCCTTTTTAGGTTTAGGGTTAAAACACTTCTCTTATTCATTCTTCAAGAAAGAGGAACCCTAGCCTTCATCCCCTTTAGAGAGGAATCAACCTTCCTCATGTGCTAGGATCTAGGAAAAAGAGTCATCGAGTGGAAGATTCATCGGTCTTCAAGATCCACAACATCTCTTCATCAACTAGAATTGATCTAAGAACATCCATATCACAAGTTTTTTTTACTATTCCTAATCTCTGGATTTAAGTTTTTAAATGCTTATTTGTTTCCATTGTGTAGATCTAAAGAATCCTAGGATAAATTTTGCATGCACTCTTAAGATCCAAGGCTTGGGATGCTTTGTGTAACTAGATATCCTTACATATTAGATCAAAGAAAGAATGAAACAAATTCATCTTCACATCTTCTGCCAAAGATCAAAACTCCATTCTTCATCAAATTCAAAACTCAAGGCATTCCATACTCATCCAAATTCACCCATGGCAGCCTTTAACATGGTTTAGAATGATCACAAACCAATTAGTATGAATTGTATGATGCATGTGATCATCTTCCAACTGTAAAAGCACCCATAAACATTTTCAAAGAGTAACTTAAATTACTATTCGAAATCTCTCTCACAAAGCCTCAAACATCCCCTTGATTTGAGCTTCACATAGGCATTCAAAGTTATGAAGTGCAATCTTACATGGCCTTTTGAAAGTGGTTGTAGAAATCATTAAGAAAAACTTCTTTTCGCTAGGTTCGAATAGCAATTCAAACTTATATTACCACATTGACATAGGCGTTCAAAACTATGAACCTATGGGAATAAATGATTAGATGGAATAAATAATTTATTGTTCTACTAGGACGATTGATCACCTTGTGGCTAACATTTTCTAGTCTGGCCTTCAACAAAACAACATGCATGATCACAATAAATAGCTTCCTAAAGATGATTGATCACTTTGTAACGATCACCCCTTTGATTGTTTATCAAGGCAACAAACCTCAATCATGATTAATTGTTCTTCAAGGAAGATTGATCACTTTTGGTGACACCTAATCATTTTGCCTATCAACCTGCCTGTTCCCTTAGCTTCTCAACGTGCATTATTGTCAGCCATTCTTTTTGAATTCTCAATTGTAAATGAATGCAAACTAGACTTCCAATGCATGTTAGGCCCTTGCAAATTCAATCTTGCATTCTCCTGAAAGAGTTCCAAGCTAAATTCCAACTTATCCTTTCAAATGCAAGTCTTCTAACATCTATCCTTCCATGTTTTCATCACTCTTAAGTAAAAGAAAGCTAAAATTATACTAAAAACACTAAAAAAATAATAAGATTAGTACCCAAACTAGAGCTTAACAACAAACATAGTATACAAGTTATTATTACAAAATAAAAATTCTTATTACTTTCCCTATGCACCTTTGGGTAATTGTAGTAGGTACAAGCTTTACTAAGTTCAGCATCTTAATCTAGCTAAGTTGTTGCTTGAGTAGCCCTCACAGATTTTCAGGCTTTTGGACAACTCTCAACATTCTCTTTGGAAAGAGACCCAAAAGAGAATGGATTACCCTTCTCTTTTTTCCTCTAATCATGATTAATTTTTTAATATATTTGAAAAATATTTTAGTTTTTATTTGATCTGATTTTAAGTTAAATAAGAAGTATATTCAGACTTTCAAGGAAAGAGTGTTGAAGTTGAAGGAAGAGGAGATTTTTGTTGTCTTTCTTATGAGTTTAATTAAAAGGTTATTGGTCATTTAAAGAATATTAATTCTTGTTATCAAAAACAGTAATTTAGAAGTAAATTGATAAACTAATAGTACGATCATTCCAACTCAATTTGTCACAACTTCATCAGAAATTCTCTTTGGCTCATTCAATTCTGATCTATTCTCTACTGAAGATGGCCCCTCAAATATCCTCTCTCTGGCCTTGTTAGCCTGCAATATCCACATAAAAATGTCAAGTCATTCCAGAACCAGACAAAGCATTGAGTGGAAAAGAAAATTAACAAATTTCGAAGAGAAGTGTAAAATTTGGACTAGTACCTGCTTTTTCCAATTTGTGAAACCTGTTATAATAGAAAGAAGAGTTGACTGTACAACAGACCCAGTTACTATTCCAATCCAAAGTCCCTTAGCTTTCAAATGTACAACGAAGCCCAGTATGATAGCCACAGGAAGTCCCACAACATAAAATGCTCCAAGATTAATATAGGCTCCAATATGCTGCCACCCGCTTCCTCTAGCGACTCCTGATGCCCACCAAAAAAAAAACATACATAGCTTTTGAATGCATGTGAGAAGCAAATCAAGGAGAATAAAGTGCAAGGGAGGCAGGGGACTAACCAGAAAGAACTCCTTGTATGCTGTCCATGACAATGGAGAGACAGATCAGAGGAGCCATTACTGCAACGTTGTCCACAATTTGCTTGTCGCTGCTGTAAGCATATCCCAAAACATAGCGGCAGCAAAAGAGGGTTGTGCTTACAACAGTAGTCTCTATGATTGCTAGAAACATTACTGCCCAAACAGCCACTCGAGCCGCTTGTGGATTTCCAGCTCCTAGTTCATTCGACACTCGAGTACTACAAATATGAAAAATCCATTTTTCTTAGCATGTTTTTCTTTTCAAGAACCAAATATAGCCTAAAAGAACATGCATGAGGATGCTAGTGTAGAGCATACCTTGCAACCGCCCCTAGCCCGTATGGTATGGTGAAATGCAATGTAGTGATAGTAAGGCTGACCAAATTAGAAGCATTACATTAAAAACCCCCGATCAATCAAGGAAATTTAAGTGCGTATATAGATAGAAAAGCTAACTTACCATATAGCAAGAATTGAAGACTCCAGCTTTGGATTTGGTAAAAGGCCAGACAGCAAAGTAAGCAGCTCACATGACCACCATTTAAGGCTACAACCATGAATATAAGAAGCAAATAAGAAGGGAAAAAGAATATCAGAAACCATAAACCATACTGTCTTGACAATGGAAGAAAGAAGAAACTACCAAACCATTACAGCAGCTGGGACAGCAAAATGGAAGAATTCTCCCATAACAAAGAAAGCATCTTTAGAGAATGACATGCGGGTTTTCTCACAGGCTGAAGAGTACTTAACATACAGCACCAGTAATACAACATTCAACCAACTGGATATACTGATGGCCACCGCTGCTCCTATGTTTCCTAGCTCCAACTTAAATACAAGACTCCAACATATTGGTATATGTAAACCTAGAATTATCAAGGAGCTTATGAGCATTGGAAAAATCAAACTCTGAGTCTGCAAGTACCGGACCAATGGCTTAAGAATTGCACTGCCATATAGGCCAGGGATAAGCCAAATTGAGTAATTGCGAGCTTCATGTGCGATCAAAGGATCTTGGCCTATGAGAATGAGTAATTTGTCCATGAAGATCCACAGGAGACAGATTGGGAGGCAAACAAGAGCAAGAGAAATGGTGGCACTGTAAGTATAGATTCCAAGCTTTCCATATTGATGTGCTCCATAAGCTTGCCCACATAGAGTTTCCAATCCACCTGCCAATCCTGACTGATTGCCATGCATAAAATTCAACTAATTAGTTGTTCTGGACTTATAAGATGAATTGTTGTTGTTGAATTGTTAATTACTGTAATAATTGCATATATACTAGGACAAATTAATTGTTGAGCAATTTGAGGATGGATGTGAGGGGAATCAAGCCCATGAAGGAAGTGATTCCTTTTTGTAAGCGAGAGTACAGATCCCACCTCAGTCTCTCATTCCAAGCAAATTAAAGGCCACTAATATCCCAGCAATTGATTCTCAGGAAAAACTGAGGAAAGGGAGAGAAACATGGATGACTTTGCTAAAGAAATTAAGCTGTTTTTATTTTTATATTCTTTTATTTTTTTGCCCATTTCTCAGTTCTTAGACACAGCCTAAGTTTGTGGCTCTTCATTTGTGTGAACCATTATCAGAATATACTGAATTTGATAAATTGATATTCATTTAGTTGAACTTCAACAAGAAAAGTTTACCTCTTGCTTCTATACTAAACAATAAGGTCCAACCAATGAAGCTGCCCTGAAAACTTACTGTTGAAACACCTTCCTTATGGACTCAGTTAATTTTAGGTTGATTGTGCCCTGTGTGACTAAGAATTCAGGTGAATTTTACCAAGTTGGTGGTATTCCAAAAAAAAATAGCCATTCCTATCAAATAATATTATGCTTCCGTTTGGTTTTCAAAAAGTTTGATGTGGGGAAAGAAATTAAAAAGGAAAAATAGAGAAAAATATAAAATTAATAAATTATTTTTATGTATTATTTTGAATTTTTTTATTAAATAATTTAAAAATATACAAATTTTTTAATATTTTTAATTATATTTGATTTTTTTTTTTTTTTCATAATAAAATAAAATATGAGAAATTCATTTTTGTGTTGTTTTTCTTTTTTCTCGAACCAAAGATAGCACAAAAAGACAAACACATACTTTCATGACAGGAGTTTAAGAAGAGAAGAAGACTTACAAGAAGGCTAAAGCCGGTAACATTGGTGAGAGCAGTGGCAATGGCCACAGCAGACAGCGAAACCTGACCCAGATGTCCGACCATCACCACCGACGCCACTTGCAAAAGGTACTGTGACACTGTTGCTACCACCATTGGCGCTGCCAAGCAACCCACCTTCTTTAGCTCTCCCGCAAACCCTCCCCATGTTACCTCCTCACGCCTCTTCTCTTCTCTGCTGCCTAGCTGCATCTTCTCGACACCCATTCAAGCTTTCTTTTCTTTTCTTTTCTTTGAATCTAGGCCTAACTCCTTACTCCTAACTCCTAACTGAGGAGATGAATATGCTTATAACCACTTGAGATTTCTGTTTGAATGGCTTTAATTAATCGCAGAAGGCTGAGTATTAGTGGTCAACTACGTGGACCCATAGGGGCCATTGACGCCAAAAACAACACAAGTGAATGCATTTGCTTTTTTCAGTTTTCCTTTTTCTTATACTGCCGTTGTTTATACGCGGATGATATGCAATGGTCCTCCACATACTTTGATTTAATTCTTATGCAGACACACACCCATCAACCACGAACCTTCTATCACAAGACAAGTGGCTGTATTTTTTATGTACACTCCCTGCACGTCTATGTCCCAGATATCCATGTGTGACAAACCTCCCTTCAAACATTTTTATTTATAGACACGCTGTCCCTTTAGCCTTCCTTCTGCCACAGTCAAAAATGGTTCTCAAGTTGTATGCAGATCAAAGGAGTTCCATAAATTATTTTAAACATGTGAATGATATATTTATTTTGACATTAATTAACAGGTTGTCGTTCAACGGATAAAAGTTACTTTAGGGATAACAGACCGATCTTCCCAAGAGCTCACATTGATGGGAAGGTTTGGCAACTCAATGTTGACTCTTTGCTACCTGGGACTATAGTATGTTCTAAGGGTTGGTCTATTCGCCTATTAAAGCGATAGGTGAGTTGGATTCACGAGACGGTTTTAATAAAGAATCAACAGGCATTTCCATATGTATATTTTAAATTTTTAAATCAACACAATACACCCGGTTGATTGGAATTTCGAAACTTCTATCCCTATTGTTATAAATATTCCTACAGGGAAAATCTTATAAAACAAGTTAGGACTTTTGGATTCATGGACTTTAAAAGCTTATCAATATGAAACTTTGTGTAAAGGTCAATCTGTTCCTACAGGGGTTATTCCCTCAAGCAAGTGTCTGTTTCAGTTGGCCACTCCAGGAAAAAGCTGATATCAAGTTAATCTAATTCAGGTTAAAAAATTATTTTATTGGTTAAAGTTTCCAAAGTAATAATGTCATGTTTTCCTCTGTTTTATTGGAATATAAATTAGGTGGAAGTTGGTTCCTTAGGATTGAATTTAATGGAATGCTCTATGATATACTCGTTACAGAACTTGAACTTTGCAATTCATTTGATTCTGAGTAACTGCCTTGGACATCACACAGATATTAGAGGCAGATATAGTCCAAGAGATGACCATTTTATTCAAGTGGCAAAAAAGATTCAAGCGAGAGCCTGGCTTGTTATGATACATTTTGGACACTGCATCACAGCTGTGGTTCTTTGCAGGACCACCTGCCTCTTGAAAAGCAACTTAGGCTTACCAACATGATCCTACCCTGAGATTGGAGAAACTGTTTTGTGAAAAAATGCAGCATTTAGATAAGGCTGTAACCAAAAAAAAATTGTAAATCTTGTCTTTTTTTTTTTTTTTTCTTTTTTTCTTTTACTTGAAGTGGGTCATCTACTTTTGGTATGCCAACTTCACATGTAGAGCTACTCCTAACCCTCTCAGTTGGTAGCTTCTTTTACTGTACGCTGTGCGTTATATTTAAAAGAAACTCTTTTCTCAAATTTCTTGTCTGGAACTTAATAAAAAAAAACTCAAAATCCTCTTTGGTTGGCCATGTTACCAAAGTTGGGAGAGCACAAAACCTTGGTAGGAGAAGATGTTACCAAAAGCAGAGGATTACAGTGAAGATTTCATAATTCAGGTCGATGGCCTGGACTAGGGGATCAGAAAGAGTCGATTGCTGAATTGGGGGAGTGAACTGGACCCTGGACCAGTTCCTGTCCTGGAATTTTCTCTTCCATACTTGATAAAGTTTTATAATACCAAATGCTGTTTTTTTTTTTTTTCTCTCTGTAAACTTTAGCCTGCCTCAGCTATACTCAAAAAACAGTTTAGTTTTGAATTGTAGTTAGGGAGTTGGGAAAGTGGTAAACTGTAAACATAGAGAAAAACAGTTCTAATGCATCCTTCTACACTTTGTTTCGCTTTAACTTAACAGAGAGAGGTTTTTGAAGATGTTGGAATTCATCAAGGTGTGAACGTTCTGTATGGTTACTGACGGCTAGTTGGGACTTGAAAGAAAACAGTTCCCATTACTATGCAGAGAAAATCATAAATACAAGGCATATGAACAGCAAAAATTCAAGTAACCCACTACCACTTTAGTTTTTTGACTCCTGGAGTGCACTCTTTAATCACCTACATGTGTTAGTCTGTTTCTCTTGTTTTGCTTGTTAAAAGGGTTTGTAACTTGGTTCATACTAATTTCATTCAAATTTGAATCAAAAAATGTTTTTGTGAGTGAAAAAGTTGAGATTTAGGCCAGCTTTACCTACACCAGGCAAGTTGGTGGTTCATACTTTCTTTTCAATTCAACTCAACATAGTTGGGAATTGAATTGGCAAAAAAATACAAACTGAATACATACAAGAGAGCAGCAACCCAAGTAATTGATCTTGTGACCTCCTCTTTCTCAGAAGCAGTTTCAGAATTCGTAGAAGAGGGAGACCTCAACACCTTCTTTTTGGTTGCCCGTTGCACGCTCATATCATGGCTGCTTCTGTTGTGACATTATTCCAATGGAGGCTCAACTCTATGCTCCTGCAAGAGAATGAAATTCTTTTGGGTGTCAAGGATCAAATTGAGTCGCTCATTAACAAACTTGATGCGGTTGGAAGCTTTACGGGAGATGTGGACAGGATCTTGGGAAGAGAAAGTTATCATCTAACATGGGCGAGTGAGTTGAGGGGAATGCTCTGTGAAGCAGAGGATTTTGTTGATGATTTCGTAATTAAGGTGTATGGGCAAACTGAGAAGGATCGGGAAGACTCTATTGCCGAGTTTGGAAATGAACTTCAGAACATCAACTCAAGAGTCTCAGAAATCTTGAACAGAAGACCTAGACTTGAGGCCTCCCTGATGTTAGAAGAGATTCGTCGGTTTGTCAGATCAAACTTTGTTTTTGATGAAGATAAGGAAACTGCTCTTGCCTCTTGCATGTTAAATTAGATAAATCTACCCTATGACCTTAAACTCTCTTTGCTATTTTACTGTGCCTTTCTTGGGAGGAATGCACAAACAAAAGGTGCATTAGTTCAAGTTTTGGTAGCGGCAGGTTTAATACAAGAAAAACCTGAACTGATGGAGGAAAAAGCCCAGGAAAATATAGAAAAATTGATCAACCAGGGAATGCTTGAAGAAATGAACATGATTGGGATTGTTTTAAAGTTCCTAGTCCATACTATGAGTTATCTCTGAGTGTGATGAATGCAGAAGATTTTCTTATTTCCACTGAAAATTCAGATTCCATTATACCTCCAACAGCTCGTCTTGTATCAATTCATGACGCAGAAAACACCATCACAAACATGAACAGTCTCCTACATTCACTGTTTGTTTCTGCAAAGGAAGGCCTTTCAGAGGCCAGCTCAGATTGTTTGGAAACTGTGTTGTACAATGCAAAACGTGTGCGAGTATTGGGCTTAGAAAAGACACAACTCGAGCTTGCCTGACGTAGTAGGGAAATTGGTGAACCTAAGGTATTTGAGTGTGAGGCAGTCCAAAATAAATGAGCTTCCTGAGAGCATCAGCAATCTTCGGAACCTACAAACCTTGGATATCTCCTGGTCTGGGAATGAATTTGAGCTGTCAAATGGAGTTTTGAATCTTGCACAACAGAGGCACCTGAAGATGTTTCGGCCTAGGAATGCTGGTGAGGTTAGAGTTCCACGAGGTATCTCAAGACTCAGAAACCTGCAGACTCTAGAAGGTATATACGCGGGTGGTGGCATTGCCAAGGAGTTAGGCAACATGACACAACTCAGATCACTCGAAGTGAGAAGTGTATCAGAGGATCATGCAGGTGAGCTATATGCCTTCTCTTACTGTGGAGGGGGAGAGGGTCTCATACAACTCCAGCAGCTCACTTCAGTATGAGAATTCGTTTTTCCCCTGCTTAGAATCCTTTTCACCTCCACCATTACTTCAAAAACTTACGATAACCGGGCATTTAATCGAGATGCCCGTTTGGCTTGGCTCAATGGAGAACCTCACCAAGTTATATATGTGCTTCTCTCATCTTTCTGAGAACCCAACTACAATTTTGCAATTCCTTCCCAATCTGAAATATCTTATATTGAGGCATGCTTACAAAGGGAAGCGTATGGAAAGAGTTCTTCAGAGCTGGAGGATTCCCAAAATTGGAGTTCCTGAAAATTGATTCTACTGTTCTGGTGGAATGGACAGAGATTGAACAGAGGGCACTGCCTTCCTTAAAACAACTATGTTTTTACCACTGCACGAAACTGATGGTTCTGCCTGAAGGACTGCAACATGTAACCACACTCCAGATATTGGATTTGTGGAATGTGCACGAGGATCTTATTCGGAGGTTGAGGCCCAATGGAGGTCCAAAGAATTACAAGATCAAACATATTCCACTAGTAAAATATCTTGGGCATATGAGTTTTCTTCGGGGGAATTTTGGAGGAGAAAGCCTCCCCAATGACACATTTTATAAGTTATTATCAAGTTAGAATGATGTTCAGGATTCAATCTCATGGAAAATTTTCTTCAAGGATGCAAAGAAATTACAGTTTTTTTTAGTTTATTCTTCTTTTAACTAAAAGACTGGTAGTGATTTTAGAAAACACTTTTAACCTTTTTAACACTTAAAAAAAATTATTTTTCAAGTATTAAAAAGACTGGAAATGCTTCTAAGAATCCAAACACACTCTAAGATAGGCATCCAGCACTCCAAGAAGCATTGCTGCACACCAGTTGCCACGCCCTTGATAGCAACTGATCATGGTTTTATAAACCATTTGAACAAGACAGATTGGCATTATTCGTGTGAAAGGGAAACGCTTTGGAAGAAGATCATAAAGGGGAAATATGAGAAGGAAGAAGGGGAGTAGTGGTCATGTGAGGTGAAAGACTCTTATGGGGTTGGATTATGGAAAGCTATAAGAAAGAAGCAAGGTCTCTTTAATACAAGAGTTCCCTATGCAATGGGTGATGGAAGCAGAATGAAGTATTGAAAAGATAGGTGATGTAGTGAGGAACCTTTAAGTGTGATATTCTCATCCTTGTTTGCCTAAACCAAGTTGAAAGAGGCGTGGGTAGCAAATTTATGGGAGCAGAGGAAAGGAGGAGATTGAAATTTGTGTTTTGCAAGGCATCTGAATGGCTGGGAGTTGGATATTGTGGAGTGTTTCCTATTTAAACTCCAAGGACGGTCCGTGAATAGGGAGGAATAGGATAAAGTAATTTGGAAGGGCAATAGCAAAGGAAAAATCTCTGTAAAAGACCTTTATTCTCTTTTAGAGTCAAATTGTGCCAACCCTTCTTCATTAAGGATAATTTTGAACTCCTAGATTCCTTCTAAGGTGAGTTTTTTCACTTGGGATGCTTGTTGGGGAAGGTGTTGACTTTGGACCAATCCAAAGAAGAGGTTGGTCATTAGTCAACAAGTGTACTTTGTGCAAAGAGAAGGCAAAATTCATTGATCGCATTCTTCTTCGTTGTGATAAGGCTAGGATTTTATGCTAGTTGCTGTTTTCTTTATTCTATATTCCTTAGGTTATTTCTACCTTGATTAAGGAGACTCTCCTAGAATGGCCTAGTTCCTTTGTGGATAGAAGGTGAAAGAAGGCTTAGAGAGCCACCCCCTTATGTATTTTCTGGACTATTTGGAAGGAAAGATATCGAAGATTGTTTGAAGATGAGGGGATATCAAATCAAAGACTCAAAAGCTCTTTCCTTAACAATCTATCTTTGTGGATTAAAGTATACATAAATGGAAGCATAATGTCTTTAATTCATTTTGTAGATTGGTTAGGTTCTTGTTGAGAAAGGGAGTAGTTTTTTGTTTCCCTTCTTTTTTTGTTTTGCCTCTTGGCGCTCACTGTATATGTATTGTGTACTCTTACGTGCTAGTTGCACATTTAATACATTATCTTATTTATCAAAAAAATATTATATGGTAATATCTTCATAGAACAAGTCAATCACAATGCAGTTAAGCCACACTTCGGACATAAGAAAGTAAAAGTTACCAGGTTTAATTCAGATATGATATTTGGTATAGCTACAAACTGAATTTCAATTGTAGAAAACACATACAATTGTGTGCAACACACACACACACAAGATTCAAAACACTATCACATAAACATTAGATTTATTTCAACAAAATATTTCACCTTAATCTTCAGTCCTAGACAACTCTAAGTATCTGAAATGATATAACATGATTCATCACTCAACTAACCAACAATTTCCACAGCTGGGAGTAATGAAATCAAAAAAATTCCCATTTTACATGCATCCCATGCATGAAATAAGAAAATTTTGAAAACTAAGATTTCACCAACTCAACCAGGACACTTGAAATTAGAATTCAATAGATTTAAAATTTTACCTCACTGTACAAATTTGACAATTATGCCATCCTCAACAAACATTGCTCTTTGGTGACTGTTCCTCACACAATAGAGTCGGACTCACCTGAAAATTTCCGTCAGGTTCCTTATGCTCCATACTACTTTTTCTTTCTGAATCTTCAGTTATAATACAAATGGAGTGAAGAATTATAAGGGAAAGTGTGTTATGTTACACCCTTTTTGGAAAAAAAAATATATGCAAAAGAAAAATCCAATCAGATCCAAACTTTAGAATTAGGATTTTATATACTTTTGGATAAAAAATAATAATTTTCAAAGATAGTCTCAACATATTTAAATGATATTAATATTATTTTGGGGGCCTTAATAACCAAGCATGGGCAAGATTTGACAGATTTCTAGTGTCCCTTAGTTGGTTAGATCAATTTACTGGGGTTACTCATAGTAGATTGTCTCAACCAATTTCTGACCTTTTCCCAATTGTTTTAGTAGGGGGTGGAATAAGAAGAGGCCCTACTCCGTTTAGGTTCGAAAACATGTGGCTTAAGGTTGAGGGATTCAAAGACCTTGTTCGAACCTGGTGGCAGGGGATTGAAGTCAGGGGCAATGCTAGTTATAGATTGGCTGCTAAAATGAAGGAAATAAAAAAGAAACTGAAAGTATGGAACAAAGAGGTTCTCGGGAGGCTGGAATGCAACAAATCTTCAGCCCTACAACAAGTAGATTTCTGGGATCAGGTGGAAAGCGATAGAAGCTTGACTGTGGAGGAAACATAATTAAAAAAAGAAACAAAAGAAACCTACAAAAAGTGGGTGCTTTTGGAGGAAGCCCATTGGAGACAACTTTCAAGGGAGATTTGGCTAAGAGATGGGGACGGAAACATGGGTTTCTTCCATCGAATGACAAGTGCTCATCGTAGAAACAACACTTTGGACAGAATTAAGGTTAATGGGGAGTGGCTGTCAGAGGAGCAGGAGGTGAGGGAAGGAATTGTTAACACGTTTTAGTAGATGCTCTCTGAAGATATTGAATGGAAGGCGGATATTGGAAGACTTCATATTGATCACATCAGTCTGCAAGAAGCGAAGATTTTGGAGGTCCCCTTCACAAAGACTGAGATTCATACGGCATTGATGGAGATGAATGAGGATAAAGTCCCTGCTTCGGATGGCTTTACTGTAGCTTTTTGGCAACACGCTTGGGATTTTACTAAAGAGGAGATTCTGGATATGTTTAAAGAGTTTCATGAGCATAACTCTTTTGTTAAAAGTCTCAACAATACATTTCTGGTCTTGATCCTTAGGAAAAGTGGGGCTGAGGATCTTGGAGATTTTAGACCTATCAGTCTCTTGGGGGGGCTCTATAAACTTTTGGCTAAAGTTCTAGCTAACAGGCTCAAAAAAGTGATTGGTAAGGTGGTCTCCACTGCCTAGAGTGCCTTTGTAACAGAAGACAAATTCTTGATGCGTCCTTAATTGCTAATGAGGTGATAGATTCGTGGCAGAAAAGAAAAGAGAAGGGTCTTATATGCAAATTGGATATAGAAAAAGTTTATGACAGCATCAATTGGAAATTTTTAATGAAGGTCTTACAAAAAATGGGCTTTGGGGCTAAATGGGTGGGGTGGATGTGGAGTTGCTTGTCCTAAGCCAAATTCTCAGTTCTAGTTAATAGAGTGTCAGCTGGTTTTTTCCCTAGTACTAAAGGGCTTAGACAAAGAGATCCTCTATCCCCCTATCTCTTTGTTATGGGAATGGAAGTGTTGGACGTCCTCATTAGGAGAGCTGTGGAGAGGGGATACTTATCAAGATGCATCATTCGGGGTGGTAGTAGACCCACTTTGAACATCTCCCACTTATTTTTTCCTGATGACACAATAGTGTTTTGTGAGGCAAGTAAGGAGCAATTATCTCACTTAAGTTGGATTCTTCTTTGGTTTGAAGCGGTTTCAGGCCTTAGAATTAATCTAGCCAAAAGCGAAATCATCCCAGTTGGAGAAGTAGAGGAAATTCAATAGCTGGCAGTTGAGTTAGGGTGCAGGGTGGGATCCTTGCCCTCTGAATATTTGGGACTCCCTCTAAGGGCTCCTAATAGGGCTACTTCTATGTGGAATGGAGTGGAAGAGAGAGTTAGGAGGAAACTTGCACTTTGGAAAAGGCAATACATTTCCAAAGGGGGGAGGATCACTCTCATAAAAAGCACCTTGGCTAGCATGCCAATATACCAAATGTCTATTTTTTGAATGCCCAAGTCTGTTGCTAAAAGAATAGAGAAATTTCAAAGAGACTTTCTATGGGGGGGAGGAAACTTGGAGGGGAAAATTCATCTAGTTAAATGGGATGTGGTTTGCACAAAAAAGAATAAAGGTGGGCTAGGCTTAAGGAAAATAGCTATGCTGAACAGAGCCTTGCTTGGTAAGTGGATTTAGAGGTTTGCTTGTGAAAAAAATAATCTTTGGAAGCAAGTGATCACAACGAAGTATGGGCAAGAGGATCATGGATGGAGGTCAAAGAAGGCTAGTGGGGCGGTTGGAGTAGGGGTTTGGAAGGAGATTTTGAAAAAATCTGATTGGTGCTGGGATAATCTGGTGTTTCTAGCTGGGAAGGGCACCAAAATTAGATTTTGGAAAGATACTTGGTGCACTGACACACCGTTGTCCCATTGCTTCACTCACCTCTTTGTTATGGCTACGCATAGGAACGCAACGATTGAAGAGATGTGGGACCAAAATTCTGGTCAAGGAGGCTAGAACCTAAACTTTTTGAGAGACTTTAATGATTGGGAGTTGGATGTGGTTGGGGATTTGCTTTATATCTTGAGGGGTCATAGGCCTTCTTTGGAGGAAGATTCAGTTATGTGGAGGCGAGGAAGAAATAGTCACTTCAGGGTCAAGGAAGCTTATAGGTTGTTGGCCAATCCTAATGACACAGTTTTTCCTTTAAGGAGCATCTGGGTGGATAGGGTGCCAACTAAAATTGCTTTTTTCGATTGGGAGGCGACGTGGGGGAAGGTGCTCACTCTGGACAGGCTCCAAATAAGAGGGGTGCAACTTCCTAATTGTTGTTTTTTGTGTGGTTGTGAAGAAGAAAATGTAAATCATATTCTTATACACTGTATAGTGGCTAGAGTTTTGTGGGATATTATTCTTGGGTTAGTAGATGTTAAATGGGTCTTCCCAGAAACTGTAAAGGAGGTCTTAACTACCTAGAGGGGCCCATTTGTGGGGAAGAAAAGGAAAAAGGTTTGGAAATCCATACCGTTGTGTATTTTTTGGACGGTTTGGAAGGAGATGAATAGGCTAGCTTTTAGGGGGAGGGGGGGGGGGGGGGGGGGGGGGGGGGGGGGGGGGTGTTGAATATCCAGAAATTAAAGAACTTTTTTATTTGTAACTTATGGAGCTGAGCCAAATTGTATTTAAGAGAGGAGTCTCTCTCCCTTATAGGCTTTTTGGGGTGGGTAGCATCCACTTAAGGGGAGGTATTTCTATTCTGGTCTTGTAGCTTCTTTTTGAGGTTTTAGCCGCCTTGTATACTCCCTATATGTTTTGTGGCTTTTAGCCTTTTTCTAATGCATATCTTGTTTACTTATAAAAAAAAATTTATATTAATATTATTTTGACTTGAATAGGTATTATTTCTAATTGACCAAGAGTGTCGAGGATCCTTCCTTATTATTTTGACACAAAAAATGGTCATTATTATTTTGACACAACAAAGGGATGTGAAATTTTTCTTTCTTGTGTGGAAGATTTGGAAGGAATAACCCTTCCTAGAATCATTTGTTTCCCCCACTTTATTTATCCCATGTTTTATATTCTACGCTTGCTTATGTCTAACATGTAGTCGAATTGGATTCTATTAGGAGCATTCTATGACATTAACATTTACATTAAATTTGAATTATTTAAAAGGGTTTTATTCTCTATTTTCTTCCAAAATAGGATACCAAAACACATTTTTCAATAATTATAATTTTTTTTTCTTTTTTTTGAATAGCAGGATGGTATTATTTATTCATTCCAATCCTACCAGAATGCCCATAACAATTCCTTCAAAGAGAAAAAATAACAATAATTTCAAACAATTTAGTAGTAAGCACCACAAAATTTGTGTAAAATTCGCACAACCACCTCCCTCCAATAATCTCAAGTAGGGTTGAGCTGTTGACAGTCTTTCTCATCCATCAATTTGGCCTATAAACTTGCCATATCTCAGAATGAGGATGGTTTAAAAATGCCCCAAATGCCAGTAGGACTAGGTGTAGTGTATTGGTGCAAAGCAGGCACATTATCTTCAGTTACCAAATCAAAACAAGGAAAATTGAAGCAACACTTCTTCAATCATTATCACTGTAACATGCAATTTTGATCACAACAAAGAAATGATAAATTGAAAACTTGAATATAGAGTCCATTACAATCATGTATCTACCTGCTGCAGCATCTATGACAGGATAGACAAACATGATGTCTCACTCCCCTTCAATTCCCCGCATTTATTTCATGTTATTTGACGTCTCTGTGACTGCCTCAGAAAGACTAAGATGAGAGACTGCCTCAGATAGCACTAAGATGTGATATTCGTGTATTTCATGCTATCTGTAACTAACAACTCTGGATTAAACAAAATAAATAAATTATAGTACATTATTATTCATTCGCTGTTGTACTGACCAACTACTACCTATGAAGCACCTAAAAAGCCTACCTCAGTTTTTGTGTTGCATCCTCCCACTCTCTGCACCAGCATAAGGATCAATTGTAACGTTTATCACAGCTGGTTTCCTTGAAGAAAAAGATTCAGCAAGGGCAGACTTTAGTTCATCAGGTGTTCCAACAAGATAGCCCTTGCCTCCAAAGGCTTCAATTAGAACATGATATGCTGCACCTGGAACAAAAGAAGTGGGTGCTGGATCATCTTTGTAAGGCCCTGTAACCTCTTCAGGGTTTCTCCGATCACCACCATATACACCACCATTGTTAAAAACAATCACCACCACTGGCAACTGGTATCGCACCAATGTCTGCCAAAGTTTGGGAATAGCATACACCATGTTAACTACTTTCAAAAAAGCAATATACTAAAGAAATAAGCAAAGCCAAACAGAGCATTAATAATTTTGAAATGTATGTTATTTACTAAAATAGAACCATTCAAACAAATTAAAAAAAAAAATTCCTAAAAGGAAAACAATAAACAAAAAGAAAAAATCAAACTTTAAGAGAGTTTGACAAGATGTTATCTACTTCACAAAGAAGAAATGACAGAAAAAAGCACCCAAGAACAATAAAATTTTAAAACAAATAGTCAGATTTATCAAAGAGCTACATGTGAACTAAAATAGGTGCAAAAATCTTTCATATTTGAGTAAAAATGCTAACCTTAATTAAGTAGTAAAACATGTACACATCAAACTTTCCAACTCTAAATCCCCACCATCCATATGTGAAACCTTCCCTTTAACATCTCTACCCTTATGTACAGATTTCATTTTTTTTTTTTTTCCTACTAACAATTCTAATCTAGAGACACCAAAAGAACTGAAGTAGCATATTAGAAGCTATCACTCTATTCAACTAATTCTGAAAGTGATCATATTAAATGTTTATATGGAAGCCTTCACACGACTTGCTATTATAATATATGCTACTCCCATCTCTTTTCCCTTTGCCTAGTAAAAAACAAATAAATAAAAATAACAGGAAGAAAAACAAAAACAATAATTCACCACTCAAAAAAAGCATAAAGACAAAACCTGTGTTTTACCTATTTAACTTCCAACAGAGAAAGAAAGAAATGAACTTGTTAAATATTCCAATGACCTACAATGCTATTCATGTTTATATGTAAATCACATTCTTTTACACTGTATAGTGGTCGGGGTCCTCTGGGAAATTGACCTTGCCTTGTTTGGGGATCATTGGGTGTTCCCAAAGAGAGTCAAAAAGGTGTTACTTAGTTGGAGGGGCCCTTTTGTGGGGAGAAAGAGGAAAAAAATCTGGTATTCCATCCCATTGTGTATTTTTTGGATGGTATGGAAGGAAAGAAATAGATTAGCCTTTAGGAGGGGGTTCTTTGGATATACAGAAACTCAAAAATTATTTTGTTTGTAACTTGTGGAGTTGGGTTAGAGTGTACATGGGAGAGAAGTCATCTTCGCTTTTAGTCTTTTTGGAGTGGCTAGCGGCTACTAAAGGGCCGGTGAGGCTGATTGTTTCTTTTGTTTTTGGGTTTGGCTGCGTTGTATACTCCTTGTATGCTTTGTGGATTTTTGCCCTTTAATATAATTTGTGCTCACTTATCAAAAAAAAAAAGTGTTATTCATGTTTATAATTCTGAAATTACCACTACTGTTCTACATCAACCTCCATTTGTGTCTATACTAGCTAATAAATCTGTTTATGTTTTAAAAATAATAATAATAACAAATACGAGGAAAAGCAAAAACCTTGGGCCCTATGTATTTAAATTTTCTTCTGTTTTCATTTTCAAAGAAAATAGAAATCAAGTCTAAAAACATATCTGGTCAGTGTTTTTCTATTTTCATTTTCTAGAAAACTGAGTTCAAAAAATGGAAAAAGTAAAAACAATAGTTTAGTGTTTTCAAAATTTTCTTAAGAAACGTGAAAACTGTTTTCTAAAAAATTGAAAATGAAGAAGAGAATAAAAGCATACAAAAGACCATGTGTGAGCTACAATATTAAAAGAATATAAATATTGTAAATATAAAAGAAATATCAATATAAATATACAATATCTCATATATATTAGAAATCACGAATATATTTCATATTAAAATAATTTAGTTGATTAATTATATGTTTTTTTTTTTTTTTTTGATAAGTAAGCACATATATTAACAGAAGGCAAAAAAGCCGCAAAGCATACAGGGAGTATACGAGGCGACTATGGCCTCCCAACCAAAAAGAACAAAACAACCCAAGCCCTAATTGGAGGCTAACCACTCCAAGAAGCCTATTAGGGAGTTCGACTCCATACCAATGTACAATTTAGCCCAACCCCAAACATTACACACAAACGAAGTTTTTAACTTCTGAACTGCTAACAACCCCCCCCCCCCCCCCCCCCCCTAAATGCTAGCCTCTTCCTCTCCTTCCAAATTGTCCAAAAAATGTACAGCGGAATGGATTTCCACAATTTTTTCCTTTTTTTCCCCACAAAAGAGCCCTTCCATGATTAATTATATGTATATTAGAATATTTTATTAGACAATTTTAAAATAAAAAATAAAGCAAATAAAATAAAAAAGTATAATGAATAAATGTAATATAATAATAAGGTCACATATAACATGTATAAAAATAATCTATATATATATATATATATATATATATATATATATATATATATATATATAATATCATAGCATATGTATCATAAATATTATATAACATCATAGTACATGTATCATAAAAAGATAGTAACTTCATCCTTTATAATAATATAACATGTGTATTATACAAAATTTTAATTATATTTCTTTTCACCATCTTTTGCATTTGTGAAACTCAAAATCAAACAAAATTTTACAACTTTGATATTTTAAAACAATTTTCAGTTTTTGTTAATCAAGCGCATTTTGAAGAAAAGAAAAAATAGAAAATAAAAGTTGTTTTTGGAAAATGAGAACTAGAAGAAAAAAAAATTCAAACCAAACGCAACCTTTGAAGAGGGTAAATAGGGATACAATAACCAAGGGGTTATGGCCAACTGACCAACTCAAGAGACAATGGGAATCTATGTCCAGCTTAGGAGGTGGAATTAGATTCATACTCACTTGTTTTCAGGGGCAGTTCCTCGACTTCAGCCAAGGTAAAGTAGCCCTAGAGGATATGTCTGGGATGTTTGTGGTTAATATCCCCAGAAATAATCACTTCAAGGAATGGAAATGTGATGAAGGATAATTAAATAGTAGATAGGTATTCTCTTATACAAACCCGAGTACACAATATGACGAGGTAATAATAGGTTTTCCAAGCAGGGTAATGTTTTGGATGAGTTCCTTAAGGCCTTTATGTGATGAACAACACTACCAAACAAAGAAAGAAAAATGCACCTGATAAACAATCCTTTTACTTAAATTTATATTATTCACCAAGTAAAATGTTCTTTTTTTCTTTATCAAATTTATGCAAACTTATTTTGTTTACTAATAATGAATATTAACAATTGAAACTTAGTATGCATATGGATCCTCCACTCCAAATTTATAATACTTTGCTACTGTATTTATTAGATAACTTACATCTAGCTGAAATGAAATTATAGTGCCTCACAACTTACTCCGTGAATTCTCACATATTCATGGTAAAAAGAGGAACGTTAATTCAACCTTCAAAAACTACAAATCTACCAAACTAAACATTTAAGCCATAAGACACAGGAACAAGCAAACCCAAGAGATTAAAAAGCAAGATATAGAATTCTTCAAATTGATCACTTTCCAATTTGTGGAAAGGATTAAACAAAAATATGATTCATTGTCCTATTAACATCAAATTAAGATGCATAATCATTTGGAGCTTTAAGCAACAATCTAGTATCAGAGTTGCTTTCTCCTGGGTCTAAGGGTTTTACTTACTGCTTGAAGGGATTAAATGCATCCCTTTGAGAAATCTGTTGTCACTAGAATTTCCAGAGATGGAAAAACAATACGGGATTAAGATCAGGGGAAAACAGTAAGAAGAACTCGCTGGACTACTTATAGACTAGAGAAGCAAATTTCCCAGACGAAATCAGACA
The DNA here is from genome assembly GCF_004353265.1 of Vitis riparia. NCBI lineage: Eukaryota > Viridiplantae > Streptophyta > Magnoliopsida > Vitales > Vitaceae > Vitis > Vitis riparia. The sequence goes on from NC_048444.1 coordinate 11,202,902, forward strand.
GGTGTTTCAACAAGAAAACCATAGCAGTAAGAATCCCTCACAAGCAGAACTGTCAATGTGAGCTTTACACTATGCTTGTTCATGAATAATTGCAACAAAACATGATAAGAGTCATCCATCACTGTGCAGTGATGAAAATATCTAAATAAATAAATAGAAGTATTTTCACACGAAAGGGTCCATACCTCAACTTCCATGGCACTGAAACCGAATCCAGAGTCACCTTCAACTGCAACCACAAGGCGATCAGGTGAAGCTACAGCAGCAGCAATGCAGTAACCTAAACCAACCCCCATCGTCCCCCAAGTCCCTGCATCCAACCTGGTCCTCGGCTCCGTCTGAATCAACACTGACCTCCCAACATCCATGGTATTCGCCCCTTCTGAAACTAATATTGGAGCAGGGCTACCCACTCCCAGGATTGCATCTCTGATAATCCTCATGGGCGTAAGAAAATTAAAAGGCACAACATCCTTCGCCAACTGAGCCTCCATCCTGGACACATTATCCCTAGCCTTCTTTGAAATGGCCTCAACCCATGGATGAGACTTCCCCAAACAAAAGGGGTCGTCCTTAATCTCCAAATTGATCATATCCAACACCTGCTTTGCATCCCCAGCCAAACCCAAACATGGTTTCCTCAACTGAATTTCTTCCTCACACACATCAACCAAAATAAATTTCACATCCTTAGACCACTTGGGAGGCTCCCCAAAGTGCAACAACCAGTTCAGCCGCGCACCAACTACAAGCGCAACGTCGCATTTACCAATAGCAAGCGACCGCGCTGCTGTAGCCGCGAGCTCGTGCGTATCTGGCAACAATCCCTTCCCCATTGGAGTTGGCAAAAACGGAATCCCAGTGCTCTCCACCAGCTTTGTTATCGAATTCTCAGCACGCGCAAACGCCGCCCCCTTTCCGAACACAATGAGAGGCCTTTCGGCGTGTCTGAGCAGAGAAACTGCCTTCTCGATCAGTGAACTCTCGACAGATGGAAATTGTGGCTTTGCCCTAGATTTTTCAGCAGCAGCCAACAGACTCTCGGCCTCGGATTGAGAAACAGTTTGGTGGAGAACATCCGTTGGAAGATCCAAGTAACAACCACCAGGCCGACCCGAAAGAGCTTGATCCAGGACTTTAAAAACGCAATTAGGTATTTGGGAAATATCAGTGGCTTTTGCAGAGAACTTGGAGAAAGGCCTAACGACGGCCACCTGATCAAGCTCCTGGAAGTCGCCGCGACCGAAGTCGGCCTGGTCGCAGGAGCCAGAAATCAACACCATAGGCCAAGCGTTGACGGCGGCGTTGGAGAGCCCGGCGAGGCCGTGGACGCAGCCGGGGCCGGAGACGGTGAGAAGGAGGCCGGGCTTGCCGGTAAGGTAGCCGTAGGCGGAGGCAGCGTAGCCCGCCGATTGCTCGTTGTGGAAAGCGAGGAAGCGGATGCCCATAGACACGGCGCGGTTGGCGAATGAGGTGACCGGAATGCCAACAACGCCAAACATGTGCGTGATGCCGGCGGCCGCGAAAGATTTAGCGGCGAGGAGGTTGCCATCTACAAGGGTTTGGGAATCGTGGGTTTTGCAATCGGAGTCGGCCATTGGAAGTGAGCAGTGAGAGAATCGGTGGGGGGTGATTTGGATATATAGGGGAGAATCGGAGATGCACAAAAAAATGGATGACTCAATTTGTTGAAGTGAAGTGAGCAGCCTGGAGTAACCAATTTGCCATTGGTCTCTCCGTGGTGGCCAGTTAGCCTGGGGCTGGTTAAAAAGGTCGCGTGGTAGCACGCAACGCAAGCTATGGAAACCTTTTTCTTTAAAGATTTTCCCAACTCTTCCACGGCACGCCAAATTTCAAAATTAATTTAATTCTTAATTTACATCCACGTGGATGTTGATTTTTTTTTTTAATTCTTAATTAGTCTTTGTTTGAAAATATGACTCCTTACAAAAAATGAAACCGCAATCAATCTAATTAAAAAATAAAAATGGATATGACACTTACCTGATTTTTGTTTGGTTACAAGTTCTATTTCAACTCTAAAATCTATAAACTTTATCTTATTACATAAAAATTCATGTACATGACACGGGGTTGTGAGTAATGCATTATTTATCCTTTAAAATTTACATTGTTTCCAAAAAATAATAATAATGACTGGATTAAAACACCAAAAAAAATTAGGAAATTTTTTATAATTGACTCAAAAATTCCAAATTATTCTTATATAATAATTTTTAACTTTCCATATATTATTTAATTAATTAAATAAACTTATGTCTTTTCAAAATATATATAATTATAATTTTATATTTAAAAAAAAAAAAATCTAAAAGGAAAATGAAGAATATTATGATACAAGATAATAAACACCATATGTATTATAATTGTTTGAGAGCTCGGACACATGGCAACTGGCATGTGCACACCAAAATTCTTTGAGAAACTAATAACCAGTGATTTAACAATGAAATCCAATTTGGTCTGCAATATTATATTAACTTGTGTGATGAATTGGCAGGCCTAGCAGCCGTAGTCAAAGATGGTCAGGACTTCAAAAGAGAGGATAGGATGAGTCCTACTTTGCTTTCTGCGGCTTGGAGGAGGCTCATGTATCTCCCTTGACAAGTGCTTATAGTTGCTGACGAGCTAGCTTCTCACAGAGCAATCATAATTGCCCATGATAGGCATCTTCTGCCCTACACCAACTCTCCAAATATGTCAAAACTGTAAACTTTCAAACACAGCATTTGATGCCCTTGGTTTTTTAGAAAAACAAAATTTCTGGAATTAGATAACCCAAATTAGCATTCTCCAGACACCACAGACAAGGTTACAATTCCACCCCAGGGAAAAAGGAAAACAACTTCAGTCTCTTTTCACACATGTCATCACGCATAAAAACTTCAAACAGCCAAAAAGAGATACCAGACATTCTTTGTTAATTCTGTTGCTGCACGGCAAAGAACAAGATTATTATATTCTTCACTTTTCATTTTTACGCCTTTTCTTAGCTGCACTCTGTTTCCCTTGTCTTGCTTTTCCCATGTCTGAATCATCTCCAACCTTCTGCAGTTTGGATTAAGGAATTTCAATGGCCTACGTAACTTTCTAATCATTGATACATCCATCTACATATATCACTGAGTTTCGAATTTATTTTACCTTCCTTCTCAATCTCTTCCTTTGCCTTTGCCTCCCTTTGTTTTTCATTTTTTGATTAGGCTGAAAGATTATCACAGTTGAATTAGTTCCACCAACTAGTCACATGAGTCCTTCAAGTCCACTTATTCATTTTGGCAGTGTATTTCAATTGAGAATGAACCAACCTGAGCAAGAGCGACAATTCGAGCATGCATCTCTGCAGGGGTCTCTTGTTGTTCCTCTTCCCCATCACTGTTGAGCATGACCTTCAGCCTCCCATCATTCAGTAATTTCTCAGAACGAGCATGTCTCTATAGCAATAAAACAAGTGATTGCTTGGTCAAGTACTAAAGGAGAAAAAGATCACAACAGAGTATGTAACTCTATTTGCTACAATCGTGCATTCAAGTTACGCAATGCAAAGGGCACAATGATTGGGGACGGGGATTGTTCTACTTCTATGATCATTTTATTAAGGGAGCATCATAGACTGAACTTGCATACACAAGATGATACTGCATTGCCAAATGATTTATAAACACTACTTGCTCCAAACCAAAGAGAAAAGGAAAACAAAAGAGCAGATACAACATTAAAGATATTTAGCAAACTACTCTTCCCAGTTTTTTTTTTTTTTTTTTTCTTGATAGGTAAAAGCAATTGTATTAAAAGCACCTAAAACGCGCCTAAAGTATACATGATGTATACAAGGCCAAAAAAGGGGAGGGATTACTCTTTCCAGTTAGAATAGTTTGGTTTTTGAACTCCAACATTAAACATGACAAGCTAACTGAATTAGATTACAAGTTCAACCATGCAAAATAAAGCTAATTCAATAAGTGGAAAAAACTGAAGTTCCGATGTATTACTTTGTTAATTAATTACACCATGAAGTAAACTTTTGAACAGAAAAAATCACATTGCTCTACTTATCTGACAGAGAAATATAAATTTATGCATGCAAAACTACAACTACTCGATGGTAGATACAGTTCTCCAAATGAAATGGAATGGTTAATCGGCTATGATTGGACAAGTTAAAAAAAAAAAATTAAATGGAAGTTCTCATGGACATTAGGACTTCAGTACCTGGTTTGGAATATTAAATTAGTCTTAAGACCTTGATTTCTTTCTCCCTTTTTTTTTGTTTAAATAATTTATGAACTTCTTTGGAGATTGATGGGAAATATTTAATCAACTGATTTAGTGTTCTGGAGATTCATGCACCAGAAACATTCAATACCATTATATCAGCGTCACAATAATGAAGTAACTATTACTGAGAACAACCTCATTCAAACAAACAGTGTCTTACTTTGGATTTTAGATGAGCTCTCAAACTCTCCTCAGTCAAACAGACAATCCTTGGGCAAAGCCTGCACCTGAAAACTGATTTGCATTTCAAGATGTGACCAGCAACATCAGCCGGAAGTGAATCCTTTTCAGCAATTATATCTGACTCCTCAGATATTTTAGCACCATGTGAACCAGATAATTGCCTGTCAGTAAGGTTTTGTATGTCATTTCCAGTTTCAGCATCTTCTTCATTTAACAGTAAACCTGGTCATGCCATTATGTTGTTAAGAAACCAGACAGTACATTTTCCAGAATGAGCAAAGTGAATTTTGAAGACAAATTACTTGCATTTTAGCAAATAAATGGAATCATGATACTTATATTCCATAAGCAGTCAACATCTTAAGATGTTTACAACAGAGAGCAGACAAAATATAAACCCATATTGCCATGTGTAAAGTGGTATCGCAAATTTGAATCACAAGCAAATTTTTCAGGCAATTCAGAAGGGGGGGATGTTAACAGACTAATGTGTAAAAAAGAGTTCTCTCTCTCCAATGCATTATTAATCAAAACAATAATAATAAGAATTACACCAAAAATAAGAACAAGAATTAAGTACGAGTCTTATTTTTATTGTTGCAAGTATCTCAAATTGGGTAATTCTTCAATATCCCACTAATTAGAACAGCATAAAGATGTACATAACAATCCATAATAAACTTGAATTATAGAAAAGGAAATAATTTGAAGAAATTGAGAACTCTCATAAATTCTAACATCCACCATCATCATAAAAATATTGGGAGAAATTGTCAAATAGAAGGAAAAAAATAGCAATCCATCTAGAAAATTTTCATCATCATCAATACTGTGCACACTGAGAATTTATTCCCCCTCTTAATTTCAGGTTCCATCCTCACTCATTCTGACAGTGACAAGAGAATGCTATTGCTTTATGTTAGCCCAAAGGTTCTTCTAATGGGGTTTTGATCATTAGCAAACAAGGTTAAGGTCACTAACAGTTCAAATCAAGTTAATCATCTCAGGTTCACCTTTGAAAATTTAAAGAAAGCACAAGCAATCATGAAAGAAGATCAATACCTTGAAGATTTGAGCTACCTTGAAGACTTAGAGTCACCTAGGACTTCTTATAAGACTGTCACTTGTCGATGCACTTGAGTCTAAAATTTTTAATGCACTTGAAGTTTCAAAATCATCCTTCTTTTGAACCTAAAAAGATCGCATTGCATTAAAAAAATTGGATGATTACATGATTTTAGTAAAACCTTAAATCTAATTCTTTCTAAACTTACTCTCAAGGATTTTGTGAAGTTGAACACAAGTTGCCAGAGGTTATGTTCTAGGCCTCAAACAGAGGTCTTTTATGCACTTTACAGTACAATCAGTTGGGCTCAACCAGTCAAGGTCCACTTTGCGCACTCTCTCTTTTCCAGTAACATATGTTCAACAGGTTGAGGGTCTGAACCCCAACAATCACATGTCAGCGCATTAAATGCACAACAGCTAGTAAACTGATTGAATTGGTTACTCGCCAGATCAAGCCCTTTTTTTTTGGATAGGCAAATAAGAGTATGTATATTAATGACTATAAAAAGTGTGAAAAGAGAGAAAAGGGAGAATCCCTAATTTCTGTTATTGAAAAACTGTTAATAAAACAACAGAACTAAAACAGGTAAACCATGCTCGAGGAGATTGTTTCAAGCCATATAGAAAACGGCGTAACCTGCACACTAAACCAGACTCCCCTTGAGCAACAAAACTAGGTGGTTGCTCCATATAAACTTCCTCAGCAAGATCCCCATGAAGGAAAGCATTTTTAATATCTAACTGATAAAGAGGCCAAGAATGCATAGCAGCCATGGAGAGCAATAGACGAACAGAAGCTATCTTGGCAATAGGAGAGAAAGTGTCACCATAATCAGAACCATAAACCTGAGTGGCCTTTAGCAACTAAGTAGGCCTTAAGGCGATCAACCTGACCATCAGAGCCAACCTTAACTGTGTAGACCCAACGACAACCAACTGTAGATTTACCAGAGGGTAAAACAACAAGATCCCAAGTGCTATTGGAGTGTAAAGCAGCCATTTCATCCACCATTGCCTGTCGCCAGTCTAGATGGGAAAGAGCTTCAGGGGTGCTCTTGGGAAGAGAGATAGAAGATATAGCAGAAACAAATGCAGAATAGGGTGAAGATAATCGATGGTAACTCAAAAAATTGTAAATGGGATGAGGATTACGAGTAGATCAATTACCTTTCCGAAGAGCAATGGGTAAGTCGGCAGAAGGAGGCAGAGCCGGGGCAAGAGAAGCCGAAGGGATAGGAAGTGAGTCAATAGGTACCTCGGCCAAAGAAGGAGGAACAGCGACACAATGACGGCGATGATAAACAGGAAGTGGGCGAGAAGGCACTGCATCAGTCGGGGAGATAATGGGAAGGGTTAAGACTTTAGAAACAAGAAAAGACTCAGAGGTGGAGAAGAATGGTGAGTCCTCAAAGAAAGTGACATCAGCGATGAGTTTGAAAGGAATAACAACGATAACCCTTTTAAAGTCTAAAATATCCCAAGAAGATGCATTTTGTGGCTTTGGCAAAAAGTTTGTCCTGTCCAGGAGTGAGAATATGAACAAATCAAGTACACAAGGAGGAAGGAAATAAAGTGGTTGGTCAGCGAAAAGAAGGGAATGAGGAATCTGATCGTGTAATACAGATGAGGGCATACGATTAATCAAATAACATGCTGTAAGAACAACATCCCCCCCAAAAACGAAAAGGAACATTACTATGGAGAAGGAGAGTACGAGCCGTCTCAACAAAATGTCGATTCTTACGTTCAGCTACCCCATTTTGTTGAGGAGTATGAACACAAGAAGACTGATAAAGGATTCCATGTTGGGACATAAATGAAGTAAATGGTGCAGAAAAATATTCCCTAGTATTGTCACTGCGTAACACACGAATAGAAATATTGAACTGGGTTTGGATTTCAGCATAAAATTTCTAGAAAATAGAGAATAACTCAGCTCGATTTTTTATTAAAAATAACCAAGTACATCGAGAATAATCATCAATGAAAGTGACAAAATACTGAAATCCTAAAGTAGATGCGGTCCGACAAGGACCCCAAACATCAGTGTGGACAAGTTCAAAAGGAGACTTTGCCCGATTATTCAAACGCTTTGGGAATGAGACACGAATATGTTTCCTAAGCTGACAGGACTCACACGCAAGCGACGACAAAGATGAAAAATGAGGGACCATTTTCTAGAACTTGGATAGACTAGGGTGGCCCAGGCAACTGTGGATGAGAAGAGGAGCATCAGTGGAAATACAAACTGCAGGAGTTGAAGGCGAGGTGAGGTGATAGAGGCTTTGAGACTCACGTCCTATGCCAATCGTCTTCCCCGTACTCCGGTCCTGCAAGGTCACAAATTTATCAGAAAAAGTGATAGAATAGTTAAGAGTGCGAGTTATTTTGCTGATGGAAATAAGATTAAAAGGACACTCAGGGGCATAAAGGACAAAATGGAGAGGTAGGAAAAGGAGAGGCTGAGCTAAACCAAAACCTTTAGCCATAGTTTGGGAACCATTAGCTAAAGTAACAGTAGGTAAGGCTGAGGTAGTAGTAATAGAAGAGAAAAGATCCTTATTACCATATATGTGATTAGAAGTGCCAGAATCTAGAATTCAAGGTCCAAAAGAAGATATGTGGGTAAGACAAGCAGAAGCATTACCAGTTTGGGCAACAGAAGCAACAGAAGCTAACTTGGTGACCTGATGGCGGAGATAGTCATCATACTCATTGTCAGTGAGGGAAATACCCTGAGATGTGGAGGAACTAGGAGGTTGAGGCGGCCAAGAATCAGATGACTGGGCCACGTGGGCAGTGCGGAGAGGCCGCCCATGTAACTGATAACACCGATCACAAGTGTGGCCAAGCTTATTGCAATAGGTGCAATGAGGACGTTGGCCTCTACCTCGATTACCATTGCGTCCTCCTCGAGAGTTAGTTTGAGAAACTAACACAAAAGAATCTGAAGTGTTATCAGATGACAAAGTCTGAGTGGAGGAGATACGGAGGAGGCAAGTAAACACATCATCCAAGAATGGAACGGAGGAACTACCAAGAATCTGATCGCGGACGGTCTCAAGATATGGACGGAGGCCAATAAGTGTAAGAACCATGAAGAACTTGTCAATCTGTGTTTGTTGATCCCCAACATCAGTAGTAAGAGGCATCACGGTCAAGAATTCCTCCTTAAGAGAGGCAATCTGGCCAATATAAGTAGATAAATCCATATCTTGTTGTCTGATATTGACAATAGAAGAAGTCACCTTATAAAGACGTTGGATATCATTCGTGTATAGCCCTTTTGCCTGATTCCAAAATTTAAAGCATGTTTTGTAGGCCCGAAGATGAAGCAGAATCTTAGGATCAACTAATTGCCATAACACACTACATAATTGTGCATCTATCTTCCTCCATTGTACTCTGTCAACCTCAAGGATATCCGCCTCCTGCGTAACAAGGTGATCCTCATAACCTTGACCCATAAACCAAAGCTCCACAGAGGTAGACCAGGACAAATAATTTTCACTGCCAACCAATTTCTCCAAAGTAATCATAGGAGATTCAGATATGACAAAGGAAAAAATGGAACTTTTAGTAGCCATATCTACTTATCTAGAGAACATGTTATGTTTGGATCGAAGAGAGCCCTAATACGGCTTCAGATCGCGGCTGAAAGAAGAAAAACCGAGGATCTGCGGCTGTGAGAGACCAAATAGTAAAGAAAAACAAATGTGGCACTACTGGAAGGGTAGAAGAACACTTCCTAAGACACATGCAGGGCTCGGGGTGGAGAGAAAGTCACCGAAGGTCGCCAGAAAGGTTGTTTAGAGGGCCGGTGGAGACAAAAAAACCCTAAAAAATGCACTTGCAGGGCTCGGAAGGGACAAGCACAGATGGAGGGTGGCTAGACGGCATCATGCGAGGCTGGAGGTGGAAGCGCGTGGCCGGAAAGTGCTCCATGCACCCTCACGCGCCAGCACGTGAGGTTCAGGCCGCCGAAAAAGAAACGTGTGTGGCCGACGCGTGGATGAGAATCTCCCTCCGGTGCTTTGACAAAACTTGAAGATCTCCTCCTTGTGCACCTGATGGTATGGTCGGTGTCGGAAAAGGACGCGCCGGGAAAAGTCGCTGGCGGTGAGGGTTTTCTGACGGCGGTGAGGGTTTTCTGACGGCGATACGGTTGATCAAAAAGCTTTAAGAGATGGGAAAGGTGACCGGAATGAAACACGGTCACTGAAAGGTTTCCCAGAATTGATTCACGAATAAACCGGAAATAATTAGGTTTTTTTTCTCCCTAGGCTCTAATACCATGTGAAAAGAGAGAAAAGGAAGAATCCCTAATTTTTGTTATTGAAAAACTGTTAATAATACACATTGGACTTGGGTATATATGCACATGTTAGTGGGACCCACAATACAATAAGGAAAGAAAAGGAAAAGTAAATAACTGAAATAACTGTACATTATATAACAAAAAGGATGTCAAACTAAAGTGGAAAAAATAGTATACTAAAAGTATACAAGTGAGAAACAAAAACTAGCTATAGTAACTACAAAAACCACTTTTAAAAAGAAGAGCCCACCCATTCTATAAAACCTAATAGAGAGAGGCTAGGCCTCCAACAGAGGTCTTTTATGCACTTTATAATACAACCAATTGGGCTCAACCAGTCAAGGTGCACTTTGCATACTCTATGTTTTCTAGTAACCTATGTTCAACAGGTTGAGGGTCTGAACCCCAACAATCACATGTCAGTGCATTAAATGCACAACAACTAGTAAACCAATCAAACTGGTTGCTCACCAGATCAAGTCCTTTTTTAGGGTATTAGGGGTCCCAAGCTATGAACCTATAAATTGAAGTGTTTAAAAACATTTATGGACATGAAACTCACTATATTTAATAGCTAAACCAATTTTCTTCTCTCATTCAAAGCTCTTTCAAGTGTATTCAATTTAAAACTTGTTATTTTCTCTAGTGCACTTTCAAGTCCTTCCCAGTTTTCATTTGTATTAACAACCTTACTTGCTACTAGCATTAGAGTTCATAAATTCATCCTAATTTATTCTTGTGAGAAAAGTTTTTCAAGTGAGGTAAATCACATCAAGTGTTTGTAAAGGTCCATTGGAACCTTGGAATCCAAGTGTACTCATTGAAGGCTTATGGTTCAACCTTTGGAGCTAATAGAACCCTCACTTTGTTAAGAGCTTGAGGAGAGTGAATGTAAGCAGTTTGCCGAACCACCATAAAAGAGTTCACATTTTCTTCTCTCAATCTTTTACCTTTGTTCTTTACATTTTTTTCCCAAAAAAAGGTTTAACAACCAACCACCCCCACCCCCAAACACAAACAATAATAATAAAAAAATAAAAAAAAATCCCCTCTTGGGTGTATATTTAAGTTGAATTAGCTTGTTTTCACACTTTAACTGTTTTTATTGTAACTTGTACCATAACCTTCAGATGCTTGTCTTGCCAAGGAAGTGAAATTGAGCATCAGTCTGAACCGTGAAATTGAATCAGGGCCTCACCAGAAACCAAAGATGCATCTTCATTTGAAACTTGTTGGGAGGGTGCTATACCCTTCCTACACCATAATTAGGATAGGAGGCAAAAATGATATGTTCTCATTCAGTACAGGTCTGAAAGGTAGAAAAAAAGTGTATTCCAGATGAAGGTTAAAAGCCGCACTGACAATCCGGCCTCTCAGCACAAAAGGAAAGGAAGGAGGAACTCCACCAAACAAATATTTCCCAAATCCTATCTCAGATTTACCATTTCTCTTACTACCCAGTCACTGTTTCTGCAATCCTCCTTCATAACTAAATTCTAATTTCCTTTCTAAAGTAGGTCCAATTATGGAGGTAGCTTTCCAAATAGCAAAACCTTGGGTTAAGAATCCTATTCTATCCAAGCCCCTACTTACCCACAACACCTATGCAAACTGTCCTTCACGCCAAATTTCTGCAGCCACTTCCATAACAGGGCATATTCTGATAAGATGGGATAAACATCAAAGTCACTTCCTTTAATGCAAATAACCAATCCTACAGAATGTAAAATCTAAGTTGTTGATTATAATCTAAAAAATTCAATTTGAGGTATCTGGTATGAATATAATCAACATCTTGCTACCAATGAACCTAATAAATCCTTATCCTAGCCATTTAGGGTGAGAAACAAAAATCACTATTAACAAATTTCAAGATTCACCATTATTATTCTCAAAATTCATGTTTATATGTGGAAGCACAATCCTAAGCAGGTAGTTCATCCATTACTACAATCATTTCAAGCTCATTTAAGAATTCAATATTAATAGGATTCAACAAACTAGTGAAGGTATAATCCTGGCAACACAAGACCCAGATGATATATCAAATGTTACACAATGAGAAGCAAATACATAGCGTCACCATCAAATTAAACCAAATCTTTTAATAAAAGACCCCAGCAATAAAACATCATATTAGGCGTATTATTATCTAGAACAAATATCAAACAGTAAATCCAAGAAAACCTTTACCCAAACAACAATATAGCAGCAAGTTGAGAACAGCATAGCATACAACCAAGTCCTACCTGAAGAGTCAATGCCAACCTCATTTGCTGAACTATCTTCGCTCGCATATCCTGGAAACAAAAAGATTCAAAAGAATAAAAAAATAAAAAAAAAATAGAAAAGAGTAACTAAGGAATGAGCAGAACTTATAGTAGCATCTAGATAAACATGTGCACAGGCAGAAGATTTTTTGTTGAGCTAAAGTATCCAATGTTAGAATTTTAAAAGTAATATCTTAATTAAGAAAAGCAAAAAAAATGTTCAATAATTAAATGAAAGGGAGCATTCTCTTTCAACATGACTTGTAATGCTAAGAGATTGTTTATAGGTAATCCAAATATAAAGGCAACCCTGTGCAAGTGACACTTCACTCAGAGGTAAGGCAATAAACAAGAAAAAGTGTAGCTTTATGATAACATGATAAGAAAAGATTAGGCATGTTTCCTTTTACTCCTTGTACCAACAAAAGAACACCAGTGTCATCTCAATTAATCACATCCAACCTTAAGATGCCCATCTAGTTTGAATTTGAAGCATTACAATTCAGAACTTGAAAGTGAAATCTCTCACTGCAATATTCCTTATTTGGGTTATTAAATTTTCAATATATATATATATATATATATATATATATATATATATCCACAAAGTTTGTCATATTTCCGAATTATTCTCAACTTTGTGATAAAGTAAACCTAACCCAAATAGGTTCCATATGATCCAAAAGTAATGTGAAAGTTCCTTGATTCGGATGCCAATGAAATTGAAATTCCCTTTGAATTCCAACAACAATCAGCAAAACCCATTCTAAATATTTAGAGCAAGATTTTCAAATTCCAAAATCAAATCCAATTGTGCTTGAACCAACCCGCCAAACAATGGAGGAAGATCATAATCAGCTACCACCACAAACCAATTTAAAACGAAAAATAGATGCAACCCAGTATTTGTAAGCATTAAATCACCAAATATTCAACAACTCATAATAGAAATACGAACCAGAAGAGGTAGAGGAAGACTCATTGTGGACTTTAACATCATTTTCAGAGGCTTCCTCAGAGGTCTCTTCTTCTGCGTCTGCTTCCGCTTCTACTTCCGCTTCTACTTCAGAGTCCGAAGACGAATCAGAAGCATCATCATTGCCACCGGCATGTTCTATCTTGTAGAATCGCCTCTTTATCATTTTCTTCTTCTTCTTCTTCTTCTTCAACTGTGAAGAACACAAACAAGAAACAAACCTCGATGAACTCTGCTTGGTTGCTGAGAAAAAAAAAATGCAGACAAATAGAAAAATCCAGGAATAGAGAACTGCCACTGGCACAAACTAATCGCTAAACAATGATTAGTTAGGGTCGGTCGCAATATGCAAAAGATCAAAGGAAGTGGCCTACATCTAACCAGAGAGGCTTTGCCCTCACAGTTCCTTTTTGGGGAAGAGAGATTAGGGTTTTCTCTTGTTTTTTAGATCCTTGCAGTGACTACAAAGCTCGCTGATGCGTAGGAGGAGAAAACACAAAAATACAAAAAGACCGTTTAAATTTCAAAGAAATTTGATAAAAGTGAGGGTTAAAATAGTAAATACGAAATGGCAAAATATCAAAATAATAATCTTTAAGTATATTAAATACATTACACCTCAATATTCCTTGCACTCACCACTTTTAAAAAAATATTAAATAAATTATAAATATAAAATGACAAAACTATCCTCCAAAACCCTAACTTTCCACCTTCTTCCTCTTTTTATTCCCACCGTAGCCCTAACTTCCCTTGTTCTTTTTTTCATTCCCTTTCTTCTTTTCTTCGTCCTTTCTCCTTGTTTTTCCTTATTAACTTTTATTTGTACTTTTTAAATTTTAATTTAAGAAAAAAAGAATTATGGGTCTCATTTAACCAGAAAAATATACTATTTAGGTCTTTTTTATTTAATTTATATTCAATATGTCCTAATTTAATGGTTTTAAATATAAATTTAATAAATTTTTTAAGAGGGTTATTTTGGGCAAAACCCAAAGAAAAGGAAAAGGACCGTTGGTAGCCTGTCACGCACCCCAACGGGCATCATGGCACTTTAACGTAAAAACCATTTTTTAAATGTAATTGGATTTTAGAATATAATTAAAAATTATTCTCAAATTTAATTTTTAATAATTACTTTTAAAAATATTATTAAACGTGAATAAAGATTTGGAAATCGGAACCATTTGGGCAAAATCCTTGTATGAGTGGAATTAGAATTTTTTTTTGTATAGTTTCCTATCAACTCATGTAAGAAGTTTCCTTTGTCATTTATTACAATCAAATCGGTTCAAGGTATTTCAATAAGCTTTTCTTAAAAATATTTGCATGTACTTGAGATGGAACGCTACACAAATTTCATATTCATATTTGAATATAACTACTCTTTACTATTAGTGTAGTTAGTGTAGTTTACTTGTTGATATAAGTCACTAATCTTATCCATAATTAATTTAGATGTTATTTGAATATAAGTTCTTTTTTCTGTTTTTAAAATTTTTTTATTGCATCGAATTTTTAAAATTAAAAAATGATTCTTAAATACATAATATAAGTTAATTTTTTAGATAAAAGTTATTATATTATTATATAGTCGAATCAGCCATGAACGGAAAGAGTAATTAGATTTAAATTTTTGTTGATATAATTATAGCAAGTAAAATTAATAGGTATACTAGCCCTTTTTGCCTGATTTTTTGGGAGGCTCTAAGTAGAAATTAAATTATAAAAGCAGTCACCTATCATGTATTTATTACCCAACAACTAGTCAACTGGTCGACCTCCAACTCGATCGATCGCAACTACTTTTTGGCAATTTTGACTCCCAAGACTAGAAACATATAAATTGAAAGTTTCACTTCATTTATGAGTAAGAGAACATCTGCATTTAATTTACTACCTATTCTTCATCTAAAATCTCTTATCCTTTCGTTGGTGCATTAAATTCTCACTTACATACTCTTTAAGTGCACCCTTGCCATTCTTTCTAACAATTCCAGTCGTATTTGAACCTTTATTAAGTTAGGTTGAGAGGTCTTCATCTATATTTTGAGTGTTTTTGTAAGGTGGTGTTTGTTTTTTTACTTAATTCTAAATAGAACTTTAATGCTTAATAGTGTTAAGTATTAAACTGTTTTTTTTTTTTGTGATATTTTATTTATATTAAACATTAAAAGGTAAAGAGAAATCAACATATTATTTTTTCTATTTAGAAAAAGCTAAATATTTTGATTTTTTGTGTTCAACAAAAAGTTTATAATAAGTCATGAAAAAATAGAAAAACAAACGATCTAAAGTCTGAAAACAAATTACTTTCAGCAAAAAGCTAAAAAAACAAACACCCTTTAAGTGTTAAAAGCTTTAAGTGAGTATAGACTTAAAGGGATTATGTAAGAACCCATTGAAGTCACAATTCAAGTGTAAAGACGTTGGAAGCTTGATTGAAGCTTCAAGATAGTGGAACATTTACTTGGTTAAGAGCTTGAGGAGAGCAGACGTAGGTAAGGGGTGTCGAACCACTATAAAATTTGTGTTTCCCTTCTCTAACCCTATCTCCTTTTATTTGCGCTTATTTTGTTTGAATTTGTTGTATTTGCAAAAGATCTTTTAAAAACCTAATTCACCCCCTCCCCCCTTGGGTGTTTTCCTAATTAAGATTAATCTTATTTTCTCAATTAGTATCAAAGTTAGACCTCTTGTTTAAGACTTACACTGTCTAAGAGGTAATGACTAATCCATCAAGCTCATCTCACATTGAAAGTTTTGCAACCAATAGACCTCCATTTTTTGGCTAAAGAAATTTTGAGGTTACTTAAAATAACTCATGAAGGAACAAATCAAGTCAAATAGTAAAAAATCAATTTACTTGTTCATTGTTATAAATTGGTTTTTATGAAAGATAATGAAACTATTGTTGAGATGATTACTAGGTTCACCAACATTATCAATGGTCTTGAAGCCTTAGGAAAGACCTACAAGAAATTGGAGAAAGTGATAAAGATCTTGAGATCACTCCCATCAAAGTGGGATGTAAAGGTCACCGCAATTCAAGAAGTTAAAGACTTGACTAAGCTACCTTTGGAAGAGCTTATAAGGTCATTGATAACATATGAGATCACTTTGGCAAAGAAGCAACAAGAAGGGGAAGACAAAAAAAAGAAGAGCATTGCTCTTAAGGTTACAACTAAGGAAGAATAAGAAGTTGAAAAAGAAAAAGAAAGTGAAGAAGATGAAGACTTAACCCTCATCATAAGAAAGTTCAACAAGTTCATGAGGGGTGAAAAGTTTAGAGGAAGAAGGTTCACTTCTAAAAGAGACTCCTTTATAAAGGAGTCTTCATCCAATTGTGACAAGCAAAGATGGAATGAGAAGAGGGACTTGATGTGCTTCAAGTGTAAGAAACCATACAAACGTGAAGCTAAGAAGATAAAGAAGAAGGCAATAATGGTCACTTGGAGTGAAAGTGAAGATGAATACGCTGAAGAAGGAAATGAGAAAGAAATGGCAAACATGTGCTTTATAACTATAAATGAATTTGATGAGGTAAACTTTAACATTAGTTATGATGATATACATGATGTTTTTGAAGAGTTGTATAAGGATTTTGAAAAACTTGGTTTGAAAAATGTTTTTCTCAAAAAGAAAGTCCAACAACTTGAAAAAGAACTTTGAGAAGTAAAAAAAAAAAAAATTTCAAATGTTGAACATTCTAAAACTTATCTTGAAAAAGGAAATGAGATTTTAAGAAGAAAAAAGAATGAATGGTTGACCTCCTTTTTTTCAATCCTTTTTTTTTTTTTTTTATGACAAAAATCTTTTGAAATGATCTTAGCTAGCAAAAATTGTATCTTTAACAAACAATGGTTAGGATTCAAATCCTCAAAAAATCAAAAGTAGTTTAAGAACTATTTTGTAAAGGAATCCACAAGTGTAAGTCCTTCCATTACTTGAAACTTTTGTGGAAAGGGAGAATAATGTAGTAGTACATGCTCTCTAAGAAATTGTCCTCAGAAGAATTTAAATGCAAAAGTTTAGAAGATTTGGGTTGAAAAATCCAAGGTCACTAACCCTTAAGGACCCAAAAAGATATGGATACCTAAATCAACTTGATTCATGTATTGTAGGGCTTAAAGAAAGACAATGGTTCTTATATAGTGGATACTCAAGACACATGATCGGAAATGAATCCAAGTTTACCTTTCTTACAAAGCAAAATGAAGGATATGTTACTTTTGGAGATAATGCAAAAAGAAAAATCATTGGTCAAGAAAACATTGGTAATGCCACATCCTTTCTCATTGAAAATGTTATAGTAGTAGATGATTTAAAATATTATCTTTTAAGCATTGTCAATTTTGTGACAAAGGTTTTAAAGTGACTTTTGAAGCATCTCATTGTATTATCAAGAATATTCAAAATGAAAAAACCATCTTCATGGACCATAGGTGTGACAATGTTTACACTATAAATATTTCAAAATATGATAACCATGATAAATGTTTTTCAAGCATGCATGATCAAAGTTGGTTGTGACATACAAGGTTGGGACATGCTAACATAGACCTTATTCCATAAATCAATAAAAATAAACTTGTTAAATGCCTTTCTAAATTAAATTTTCAAAAAGATAAAGTTTTTGAAGTTTGTCAAGGGGGAAAACAAATCAAAAACTTTTTTAAAAACAAAAACTCCATTTCCATAACTATGCCGCTTGAGTTGTTGCATATAGATTTATTTGGTCCATTTAGGACACCATGTTTAGGAGGAAAGTCTTATGCTTATATTATTATGGATGACTTCTCTAGATACACATGAGTCTTGTTTTTAAGCCAAAAAAATGAAACATTTTATGAGTTTTCAAAGTTTTGCAATAAGGTTCAAAATGAAAAATGTTTTGCAATTACTTGCATAAGAAGTGATCATGGAAGAGAATTTGAAAATGTTGATTTTGAAAATTATTGCAATGAGCATAGAATTAACCACAATTTTTCAGATCTTAGAACTCTTCAACAAAATAAGGTAGTTTGAAAAGAAAAATAAAACTATTCAAGAAATGGTAAGAACCATGTTAAATGAAAACAACCTATCAAAACATTTTTGTGCCAAAGCGGTTAACATCTCTTGTTATGTTTTAAATAGAGTTTTATTAAGGCTCATAACTCCCTATGACATTTGGAAAAACAAGAAACCTGACATTAGTTATTTCAAAGTCTTTAAATGCAATTGCTTTATTTTAAACACTAAGGATAACCTTGGAAAATGTAATGTAATTTTCCTTGGTTACTCAACTTAAAGTAAAGCTTTTAGAGTTTTCAACAAAAGAAGCATGGTTGTAGAGGAGTCCATCCATGTTATTTTTTATGAATTTAACAATTCTTTCCAAGAAAGAAAGAGTATTAATGATGATATAGGCTTGGATACCTATATGAGAATATTGCAAATTGAAAATAGAAGACCATAAGAAGAGAAGGAAGTGGATCCTAATGAAGAAATATCACCATTGGCATTACCCTTTTCTCAACAAGTGCAAGGTGAATCAAGCCAAAAACTTCCAAAAGAATGGAAGTTTGTCATCAATCACCCACATGATCAAATTATAAGTAATCCATCTAGTGGGGTAACAACTAAATCTTCTCTTAGAAACATTTGTACTAATCTAGCTTTTATTTCTCAAATTGAGCCTAAATATATAAATGATGTTTTAGATTATGAAAATTGAATAATTGTTATACAAGAAGAGTTAAATCAATTTGAAAGAAGTGAAGTATGAAAATTAATATCAAGACCTTCAAATCAAAGTGTTATTGGAACTAGATGGGTCTTTAGAAATAAAATGGATGAAAATGACATAATTATTAGAAACAAAGTAAGGTTAGTAGCCCAAGGGTTTAATCAAGAAGAAGAGATAGATTATGAAGAAACCTTTGTTTTGCTAGCTAGATTGGAAGCCATTAGAATGCTATTTACTTTTGTGTGTTTTAAGGACCTTGTTCTATATCAAATGAGTGTGAAAAAAATGCTTTTTTTTTTAATGAGGAAGTTTATGTTGAACAACCACTCAGTTTTGAAAGTTTTAATTTTCCTAACCATGTTTTTAAACTTAAAAAGACATTTTATAGTTTGAAACAAACACTTAGAGCATGGTATGAAATATTGAGAAGGTATGAAAGATTAAGCAAATTTATTTTAGAAAATGGTTTTAAAATAAGTAAAATTGACACAACTCTCTTCATAAAAACCAAAGACAATGATATGCTCTTAGGTTAAATTTGGTGCTACTAGTGTCTCTCTTTGTGAAGAATTTGCTAAGTGCATATATAGTGAGTTTGAAATGAGCATGATGGGAAAGCACAACTTCTTTATTAGACTTCAAATCAAACAATTAAATGAAGGAACCCTCATCAATCAAGTAAAGTACATCAAAGATTTTCTCAAAAGGTTCAACATAGAGAAAGCCAAAATAATAAAGACTCCACTGCTCATCCATCAAGCTTAATAAGGTTGAGAAAGGTAAATCTATTGACCCTACTATGTATAGAGGCATGATAGGTTCTTTGCTATACTTGACTGTTAGTAGACCCAATATTATGTATAGTGTATGCTTGTGTGCTAGATTTCAATCTTGTCTTAAAGAATCTCACTTAAATATCGTAAAAAGAATTCTTAAATATTTAAAAAGAACAATGGACATAGGATTATGGTATCCTAATAGTGATAACTTTGAATTAATTGGTTTTTCAAATGCTAATTTTGTTGGTTGTAAGATTGAAAAAAAAATCACTGATGGCATATGTCATTTCTTAAGACACTCACTTGTTTCATGGCATAGTAAGAATCAAAATTTTGAAGCTTTGCTAACGACATAAACCAAATACATAGCAACCAGTTTGTGTTGTGCACAAATTCTTTGGATGAAACAAATACTTAGTGATTTTGGTTTATCTTTTGAGCATGTTCCTATTAAATGTGATAATACTAGTGTTATAAGCATATCAAAAAATCTCGCGCAACACTATAAGGCTAAGCATATAGAGATTAGACATCACTTTCTTAGAGATCATGCACAAAAGAGTGACATAATACTTGGATTTGTGAGCACTAAAGATCAACTTGCCAAGATCTTTACAAAACCTTTAAGTGAAGAACAATTTGTTGATATTAGAAGATGGCTAGAGGTGATTGCTATATGATCTAGTGCTTGCTTGTGAATGTTTAATGACTATGCTCTCTAATTGATTGAAATTTCATGTCATATGCTTCATATAGAACATAATATAAACACATGCTTAGAAAATGATTAATTTTTGACCAAAAATCAAAATTTCCTTGGCATTGGGCATAAAAAATTGGGAAATCCATTTGAAAAAGGCAAGAGGAGGATCAAGGAGTGAAGAAGTCTAAAAAATTGGAAAGTCAAGGAAGTTTTGATCGCATTAACTAGACGGTCAACCGATTTAAGACCGATTGACCGTTTATCGGAGTTAGGAATTTTAAGAGCCTTTTGCGCTTGGTTTTTTTCATTTCTTTCTATTGTTCTTCAAGTGGTTTTGTTGCGATAAGGGTCTAGAAGAGATTTTGAGGCTATTTCTGATTGATTAAGCTATCTTGGACACTAATTTGTGAGTCTAGGGTGGATTAGAGGTTAAGGTTTCAGTTTTGAGTCTTTTTCTCTCTTTACCCGATCTTCATTTCATTTTTCATTTCTTTCCTTTGGATTTCCATGGCTCCCAGAGAAGAGCCCACAACTACAAGAGCACAAGGCAAGCGCCTAGCTAAGTCGTCCCAGATGGAAGCACACCGAAAGGCTTGTTTTTGACATTTCCTTGTTCAGTACCGTGGAAGAGTATCAACAGTACAAGCAACACTTCTCTCACTAACGTGTGGTATCTAGGAAAAATATTGACTTCATACAATTGATCTAATTTGGATTTTAGGACCTTTTCGCGAAGATGGGATGGCTTCTAATTGTGTTTCTATCCGAGTCTGTCTTTCCGAATTTGGTTTGAGCATTTTGTGCCAAGGCTAGGTACCATGTTGGAGGTCTTATTTCTTATACCTTGAGAGGAGTTGAGATTGAGCTTGATGCGAATGCTATTTGTCGGATTATAGGAATGCCAATCGTCAGATTAAGGATATATGAGTCTTAGGTGTGGCTTACCATTATGAGATTTGAGCATAAAAAGGTTATTAAGAGGATCTATGGACTGCCAGATGCCCATGGGATGGGCAATTCATCAGCAAACAACTTGACTGTCATTTGTAGAGTACTCCATCACATGCTATGCTTCACTTTCTTGCCACGGGATGGACACCGAGATAAGGTCTCCTACTATGAGGCTTTCTTGATGGATTCGATCCTCATTGGGAGACGAATTCATTTGGGATATCTGATGATGATGCACATGATTACTTGCTACGAGAGCATGACTAGAGTATTCTCCTATAGACACTTTCTCTCTTTGGTATTTAAGAAGGCTATCATAAACTTGAGCAGAGAGATAGACTGTGAGACACCTAGTATTCATGACACGTATAATGATCAATCCTTGAGGAAGATGAAATTTGAGAAGGCTCCAAACGACTCATGGATTAGAAAAGTAGAGAGAGCACCAGCACAGGCATAGGCATAACCACAACCATCGAGACAAGGATAGGTACACCCTAAAGTTGAGGAAGATACAGAGATTCGACAGATGAAAGGTGGAGTGGACCCTTAGGGTGGCTAGCTGAGTGAGGTGATCTTGATATTCTTTTACTTTAGACATATATTCCTTCACAAATGAGGGGTACTAAGTTTGAGTCTACTTTTTCTGAGCCATTGATGACTGAGCCTGTTTTTACACAAGGACCCTCCATTCAACCATCATACACTAAGCTTGACTTCTCTGGACCAACATACTCTAAGCCTACCAATATTGAGGTATCACCACCTCAAGCATCTCCTGCTCCTGGCCATGCTCATTGGATGGACTTATCAACCCAGATTAGTTCACTTGGTACTCGTATGGAGGAGTTGGTCGTGATTAGTGATACTTGTTTCTACTCTATGGAGGATCGCATGGATCAATATCAGAGTGACTTTACTTCTCAATTTGAGTCTCTATAGTAGAGGATCAAGCATATTGAGGATCGCATGAAGCGTCAGCATGAGGAAATGATGACCTACTTGCATTCCGTGTTTCCACATTTTGATCATTTGTTGTGAGTCCTTTATTCTCTTTTCATCTTGCCAAAAGGGGAGATATTTCAGGTTCTAGGAGGATACATAGGATAAATACATGTTTGCATATCATCCTTTTGCATATTGACATACATTTTTTTTGGATCATATTGCTTACCTTGCTATCTTAGCTTTTTGGATATATGATGTATTGATTAATACATTTCATATATGATATGCTTATTTATTTGATGACTTACATTTCACCAAAATTCTTTTATACACATGAACTCTAGAAGAGTGGTGAAATTGATGTGCAACAAATATGCTTAAGTGATAATTTAGCAAATTTATTCACAAAGTCATTATCAACCTCAACATTGAAGAAGTTAATACAAAAGATTGGAATGCGTTAACTCAAGGATATTGACATGAAGGGGAGTATGATTGTAAAAGGGTGTTAGAGTATTGTACTCTTTTTTCTTTCGTCCAGGTTTTGTCCTATTGGGTTTTATTGACAAGATTTTTAACGAGGTAGTCCTAACATACCAAGAAAAAATTATAAGAATATTGTATTATTTTTCCTTCGCTAGGTTTTTCCCATAGGATTTTTTATTAGCAAGGTTTTCATGAGACATATTATTTTAATACGGTGGTCATCCAAGGGGAAGTGTTATAAATAGGAAATGAATGACCACATTAATGTAATAATTAATTGAAGTTCATTTATGAACTTCATTTATGAGTTTCATTTACTCATCTTTAAGATGAGTAAATGGGAACCTTTTAGGACAACCTATAAAAGGGCTTTTCATCCCTTGTAGAATCCCATCCCGAGCAAAAGAAAGAAATTTTCTTTCTCTCATTTTCTCTCTTCCTTTCATTCTCCCAATTCTCTTAATTTTCTTCTATAATTCTTTCCTCCCCATTATATATTATTATTGAAATAACATATATTAGTTTCTCTACTTTTATGTGTATTGCATTTATCCTCGTTTTACAACACTATAAATAACTATATATTAAAAACAATTATATATTGAAAAATGATTAGCAAATTTTGCTAAAGTATTAGATTTATTGAGCCATTTCTCAATTTTTATAGCTTTTACTTGCTTATTTTAATTAGAGAATATTTATTATAAGTTTGTTTTAATAGGTAATTTCAAATTGAAAAAAAGTATTTAAAATTTAGTATTTCCTAAACTAATGAGGTTTTCACTCAAGATTATCTTAATTTTTTTTACCTTTAGTAATTTTCATTAATAAAAATAAATTAAGATTTCACAATGATTTTAAAAAAATCTTTCACCTTAAAAAATGTTATTTGACAAATTTTAAGAATCACTTTTAAACTCTGAAAAAACGCGTTGCTAATCTTTCTAATAGGGTTACTAATAGGGGTGCAACTTGAATAGGTTGGACAAACTCAACCCGAACCTAACCCGATATTTGGGTAGATTTGGGAAAACGTTTTCATTATTTGGGTTGAATTTGGACTAAGTTTTCTCGACCCAAGTTTAATTTGGGTTGGGCTTGGGTTAAGGTTTGAACGACCCGAGCCTATATGATAACAAACTTCTGTACATGACTCCTGACCATCTTTGACAACAGCTGCTAAGCCTGCCAATTCACAAAAGTTAATATAATATTGCAGACCAAATTGGATTTCACTGTTAAATCACAAAAATGTTTAAACTTGAAACAATTATTCTTGTTATTAGTTTCTCAAAGAATTTTGGTGTGCACATGCCAGCTGCCAGCTGGGCTCTCAAACAACTCATGCGTCCGAGTTCTAAAAATTTACTTGGACTATGTTGGTCTCTATACCACGGAAAATCTTCATTTAGGAAGGCCCGGATAAGTGCTCATTAGAACCCCTTTTGGTTTTTAATTATTTAATTTTTATATTAACAGATTAAAATAAATTTAAAATAATATATAAAAATATTTTATTAATTTTAAATTTATTTATTTCCTTACCCTTATATTCATTCAACCAACATAGAATATATATATATATATATATTCATGTTTCTTTTCATTGATTTTCTATTACCAAATAAGAGATTATATTATATTTTTCCTTTAAAACTTTTCAAGAACCAAACATAGCCTAACAAAAGCCCATAAATGTGAAAAAAAAAAAAAAAAGATTTTTGTTAGAGTTGTTATTAGGTCATTAAAGCTAATGAAGCTGAAATTCCTTGATAATTATTACAAAGTCCGAAAATCCAATTTTGAACATAGAAAGTAACTAACCTGGTGAACCAGTACTTTGGCAACCCAAACCAGCCAGACTGAACCCAGCATTTCATCAGACATCTCTCCATCAGGCTGATGTAATAAATACATGATCCTTCGGATGCAGTTCATCTAGTTTTTTTTTTTTTTTTTTAAAGCATAGATATCAACTAAACCAATTACCATGCTATGCTCAAACCAGAAATTTGGATGGTCAGAGTCTGGAAGTAGTAGTTACGGCAATCGGGCATCTGAAGGGTGATGAGTTGAAGCAGGTGGTTCTTCTCTATTTCCATCAGTTTCAGCAGGATGATCAGGCGGAGGGGGTTGGTCTCCAGGATCTTTGTTCTCAGGGTGGAAATTGATGGGAAACTTTGTTACTCTTGGTTTATCTGATAGTATGTTCCGTTGGACTCTGTCTATCAACACCTTCTGGGGAGGTTCCTCTTTCAGCTGCTCATCATCGTATTCATTGTTCACATAGTAGCCCACACGGATAAACTCCTGTCCCACGTAAGAACACGTCAACAGAAGCACTGTCACACCCATAATATCTTCTTCTCGGATCTTTGATGGGTCAGGCGGGTCAGCCTGCAAAGTGTTAGACAATAATATATATCAGAGCTGGTTCCACCATATGCAAGTAAATAAACTGAATCTGATTTAAAAATTCAGTATTGAGCCAGTAGGGATTGCCTGCAACACAAATCGATAGTTTCCAACATTGATCGGCCCAACCAGTACACTCTCTAAAAGTTGGTCATAAGTCTCATCTTCAGCAGATCCCACATAGATAAGTTTCCATTCAAGATCTGCATTGAAATTATAAAGTGAAAACTGTTACAATCCGATGGATTTTCTCATTGCAAATCAACACAAGTTTAGGCGTCTGAACAAGAAAACAAGTAGATCAATTTGTCAAACCGTATAATTTATTTAGTTCCTGTACTTTGTTAAACATTTGGGTGAATAGCATATAATCATGACTAATCGTTTCCAGTGACTTTAGCTTGTGTCAACCAGCCAACATGAGAATTCAAGAAATAGGGTCCCAACGGATACACTGTATCTGAACCAACCTTACACTGTTTACTAGGAACACCACACAATCTACAATTGTGACCATGATCCTATCTTTAGGAGCTTATCAACAATTTTACTGGCTGATATCACTTTCCAAATTCCTGTGGGCATACAAACTCAATGTTCTATTTCAAATATAGGCAATACAGTGCAATTTCCATATACTTCCAAAAACAGGTAGAGTGCCCCTGAATGAATTCAATATAATGAACCATGTCAGCTGACTTCTGCTGATGTGCATGAGTCCTTTAAACATTCATGTAGAGATTGCTTTGATAGAAAAGAATCAAGGTCTGAAATTTTCTCTAGCGGGAACTTGTTAAAGCATAGTAAGGAATTGGTGAAAACAAAAAACAAATCTAGATTAAGACCTAAAAGAATATATATTGGCCTGCTAATTCTCCAAAATTTTCTGGGAGGATTGTAAAACAAAAAAATTTTGCATAGAATTTGTGGGGTGACTTACTAAAACACACAAGCTACAACAACTCAGTAATGTTGGAAGTGCCTGAATGCATAATTATTCACTTGTTGATGGGTACCGCTTCCTGATCCTGAACCTAGTTTTTTTGCTTTGAATTGATTGAATGGGTACCACCTCCTGTCATACCTGATGAATCTGTTCATATGACTAGATCATCCAAGTCGATATTACCTTAACTATTGAGGCATTCTTGCATGTCCCCACCACATTTTTTAAAGCAATGGTAAATTTACACCTTGATTCTTCTCCTATTTTATTTGTTGCCCTCTTATATTCCATTGACTGTATGATGAACTCCATATAGAAAAAGGAATTGTATGCACTTAGAAGACCCAAAAAAGAAAGAGGAAAAAGGAATGTATAAAGTAAAGATGTCGGAGTTAAAAACACATGTACTTGGCAGTAAAATGAGTGATGAGTTGGTTGTATGTCAATCCTAACAGTCACAGCCAACAAAATGTTTGTAATAACAAAAATACAAATAAAAGAAATAAAACAGATATCCACACAGCATCAAGGTCATTAAATGGACAATGCAAAACAACATGAAGTTATTCTCTTTTACACTTTAATTTTTACCAACAGGCTAATTGGCAACTTCAGAATTTGAAATTCAACCTCGAACAAAGATACCGGTATTGCTGATGTGATAAATCAGATATCAAATACAATGGCAAATACAAACACAGTAACCCAATGCCACCATGAACACATTATATAGAAAACAGTTCCAGAATCTGTTTACACATTCATAACAAAAATGATGGGATCATATTCACACAGAAAGCTTATGAATACCAAGAAGGAATCTACTTTGGATAAAAGAGTCTCTGAGTATACTGTGGAGTTTATGGCAGATTGGGTCTTTGAAAAATTATGGCTATTGGTTCGTGCAAGAGAATATTTTACCAGTAATGAGTTTCGTAAGTCCAAATACTAATGACAGAAGCCTCATAGAACTTCACCAATGTAACAGCAATAAAAAAAAATCACTTTTCTATTTAAATATCAGTGGTTGCAAGGTTTGAAACTAGCAGTTTTATTTAGGAGGGTAAAAAACACTTGTATGGTATATATGTGCATTTAGATTGTCTACAAAAAAGTTGTCAATCACATTGACTCATAGTTCAAAGTCATGGTATTGGTCACTGACTTAGGGGGTCCCAAGGCACATTGGTTTTAGCATCTCGGATTGGTATTGGGCCGCAAAAGATTCTAGTTTAAAAGCTCAAATTTTTTTAAAAAGATTACAAAAAGTATTACAAAAATAAATATAAATAGATATGCTAAAACATTAATAAAATAAATTTCTATTATATATAAAATTATTCAAATTGTCATAAAAGCATACCTTTGGAATGATTTATAACAATATTAAAATTTAATTTTTTTTTTTTAACTTTATCACTTAATAGTAAATGTTTCTTATTTTTTATGAAAATAATAAAAAGTGAATTTATATTTTATAACAAATTTGGGTCTCAGTCGAAAGTCCTAAGGGCTTGGCCATGGAAAGTTCCTCATTTATCAAATATATATATATATATATATTACAACAAATTTGTTTAAATTAAATATTTTGAATTTTTTAAAAATATTTTGAATTATTAAAAAATTATAACCATGAATCATCTATAAAAAAATAAGCACCATTTTTCCTATCAAATATATTCATTATTTTTAATTTTTATACTAATACTCATTTCCTACTTATTTGATGTAAACCTAAATATTCATAATTCATTTGCTATAATCCTAATTTCCATCAAATTTCCATTATTTACTAAAATACAAATGCCCATCAAATACTCATTACCTACTTAAAAACAAATGCCCATGATTCAAAGACAAACACTTATGATTCGAAACCCAAATTCTTAATCCTATCAAATACCCATACACCTAGTCAAACACCTATCCCCCTTGTTTGCACAATACAAATTTCACCTCTAAATGGATGACTCCCTGTTTCCTGCACGATACCCATTTTGAAGGCTCTAAATTGAAGACAAAATAGCCTTATGAAGATGTAGAGTTTGAAGGATGAAGATGTAAAGTTTTAAGGATGGAGATGCAAATATAGGGATGAAGATGCAGAGGGTCCAAGCTCTCTATACTCCTCTTCTCCACCATTTCCGCTCCAACATTACCATTTTTTCCACCACCCATCACCCGAATAGATCAATATTGGCATAATCTTGGAGTAGTCTCAAAGTTTCTGTGTGATTCGCTTCAAGATGGCTGATTTATCTTCAATTCAAGCAAGTCTATTTGCAAGTCAACCAAATATTGAACTCGGGTATCAGTCCGATACTGGCCATGGCTGAGGTGGATATGACTCAGCCAAGATTTTGAGCCCTACATTGAGTGCATTAACTTCACATGCCTACACAATCCAGAAAGAAGTCGCAATCACTTGAGATTCTTTGCAGCATGTTCTTGATCCAAACTCAAACTTTGTTTTATTCAATCACAGTAGAGTACCAAATCCTAGTGCATGAAGGGCTCTTATGTCTTCAAATACTACAACTCATCACTTTTTATTGTTAGATACCTTTAGTTTAAATATAGAACTCCCCTTTTTCATTAAGATTTCTCCTTAAGGCTTTGTTTGGAAAGAATTGGACAAATGCTTAAGTAATACCAATTTTAAGCATTTTTCTTTTTTTTCCTCTCATTTCTTCCCCAATAACTAAGAGTAAGGCGCCCTTTGACATTTGGGAAATAGATCTTGAAAATCATATCACAGTAGAGTAGCAAATCCTAGTGCAGGGCTCTCCTGTTTTCAAATACTAAAACTCATTACTTTTTACTGTAAGGTACCTTCACTTTGAATATAGTAACTCCCCTTCTTTATCAAGATTTTCCCTTGAGGCTTTCTCTCTTTCTTGGAAAGAATGAGACAAATGCTCAAAGAGTACCAGTTTTAAGCATTTGTCTGCTCTTTCATCTCAGTTTTTCCCCAAGAATTTGACATTTGGGAAAGAGATCTTAGAAATCATACAGAGAAACTCCTACTTTTGTTTATAACAATCATTAATTTCTGCCAATTTCCAGGGAATTGGCAGCTCCATCCAGCTCATTTGATGTAAATTCTTCAATATCATAGCTCACTGTCCCATGATCTCAATGAAGAGCAGCTAACCCAAGCATAGTCTATTTTTTGTTTCATACATTCTCTGCATCAACTAATCCATCCTTTTAATCCTCAAAAGTTTTTTCCTCTACCCCCAAAGTAGAAGACCCCCATAACATAGAGATATGGTTTTCTTTGTTTACGGGCATAGAGGACCCCCATAACATAGAGATATAGTTTTCTCTGTTTACGGTCCATTCACTTGATCTCTTTATTATCCATAGAAGAATCAACCCTATAATGGACATTAATATATCAACAATCTAAACACTTAAAAGGTATTCTCCTCTGTGGCTAATTTTCTTTCCTAAGATTAGCTTAAACCGTTCCAGACCATGTTCAGCCAAAATTCCTTCAAAATGATCTAAATCTCAAAATCTACTCATGCAATAAAACAATATTGATTAAATATATCCTATCATCTCAACAACAATCTTGCGCGCCTCCATTTCCATTCAGAAGACGATCACAACACTACAAACCCTACCGGCTGCCCGGCGTAACAATTTTGATCATAATGCGCTGTTTGCTTGGCAAGAAAATGCAAGCAACCGATTTGACATTCTTTACCTTCTGAAAAAAGATATTTAAAGTACCACTATAAAACCTAAAATCTCATCTACCCAGCGTAATACAACTAGAAGACCTAATTGAGCCAAATTATGCAATCTTCCACAAAGTTCCCGTGTTTTTTTTTCCTCAACAAACAAATAGACCACAAATTAAACCCAACCCAAAGAAACGCACCCGAAAATAAAAAACAATAAAAGAAAAGGGAAAGAGATAGAAGGAGAGAGAGAGGAACTACCGTCTGCGAGAGGAGTCAAACACTCGTAAGTGATTTCGAACTGAAAGGGTTTCAAGAAGGAGGCGGGATTGTCCAAAACGGCGACGTTTGTGATGTTCACAGCACTCATTCTGCCAAGATCCAAACCCTAGCTTCCACAACCTTCATCGAAGCACCTGATGGCGTTGACGCCTCTAGTGTCGCTGCTCCACCGTTTTATATTGGGACAGCCTACTGGGAGAGGGTGACTGGTCACCGGAGCTAGCCGGTTTGCACAGCCAATCCAAATTTTGGCGGGAGAATTGGGAGTTTAAAAACGGTTGAGCCGGTTGACTGCAGCTACCCTGTGGCGGGAAGGCTTTTGTGGTTTAGGGCTCAATGGGGAAAGTGGAGAAAGCTAGCCTGCAGGGGAGACCACGTGCCACCCACGTGTCCTTAGCTTCCATTTGCCCTTCCTTTTTCTTTTTCATTTTAAATGAATACCTTTTTTTTTTTTCTTTTTGTGAATGATTTTTTTTTTTTTTTTTTTTTTTAGTGTTTTATTATATTACCATAATTTATCAATTTTGAAAAAAAAAAATGGCAGAAGTAATTTTATGTAAAAAGCATGAAAAGGAAATTTATGAAATTTAAAGATTTGATTTAATGGATTCATGTTCGAATAGGTGGGTTAATAAGCATTATAAAAGATTAACATTTATTTTTCTAAATATTTTATGAATTAACTTATATTTAATAAAGTTATACTTTCAATATATTATTAATTTTATATTAAAAAAGTTTATTTATTTTATTAATTTGAATTTATGATTTTTAATATTAAATTAAAATTTTTATAATCATTATAAATTGACATAACCACAAAGAAAAAAAAAATCATGCCACAACAAAAGAAAGAGTACACTAAACAAATCTATGCGTACATAAGTAGCTTTATTAGAAAGTGATAACATGAAAATAGTTTTTTTCAAGTATTATGCAAAAACTCTCAACCTACTTAGATGATATCCATGTTTTTTTTTCTTAAAATAAAATAGGGAAAATTACTTGACATCCCTTGAGATATCTAATAATTATGTTTTATTTCTTCAAATTTCTAAAATTATATTGGGATTATTTGACAACCTTTGTCAATGATTATAGTGAAATCTCCTAAATACTGGCAATACTTTACATTAGGAGAGCTTTAAATGCAACATTTTGACCACAAAATATTTTTTTAAAAATGGGACAAACATGAAGTCCCAATGTAAAACATCACATTTTGAGGAAAAAATAATAATCTAATTTTGCTATTGTAACATCTCATCCCTAACATGAATTGTCAAATCCAATTGCTTGGGATCAAAACTTTACAATTGCAACATAGGGTGTACGAATACCAAAATCTGAAGCTCAAAATTAAGTTATCCTAAGTCAGAATTGCATTAGAAGGGGTTGTTATTTGTAGAATTGCAATGCAAAACCTTTCAAAAATCGATTTGTGAGTGCATACAAAGTTTTAAAATTAAGGTTTTGTTTCCCTTTTGCAGATAGATGGTTAGTAATTTCTTTAGTGTTTTTGTTGTATAGGTGAAAATGAGATACTACGACTTCATTTTCCATCACCATGGAAAGTGACATCAACTATATTGTTGGGAAAACCACTAGTTCACACACATCCTCTCTAAGATCCTAGGGATACTAGATCTAATTGGAGTAGAAGCATACAAATTTGCAATGAATGCAGTAGAAGCATACAAACATGCAATAAATCTTAGATCTAGGTGCTAAAAACTTTTACCTTTGTTTTGAATGTTCCTAGATTAGATTCTAGTTGATATAACGAATCCCAACAACTTATGATTTTCCACCTAATCAGTCCTTTTTTAGTCTTTGGCATTTGTGTAGAGTGGCTACACACCTTGAGAGGGAGAGAGATAGAGGTTAGGGTTTTCTAGAAGACCATAACACACTTTGTTGTGGGTTGAAGTGATTTTGGCCAAACTTGGACTTGGATCATTTAATCTATCTCACTAGTTTTAATTAGTTAATTAGGTCAATCCAGAAAAACTCAAAATAGTTAATTATAAATTCCTATGTTACCTTATGCTTTTATCAAAATATCCACATGCACATAAATGATTAATTATCTATAAATCCTCAAAACTTTGTGCCAACAAAGAATATGAATTCGTGTGCGGACCACTAAGACCTATAGATAATACTAACTCCCTTAGAATCTAATTTTGAAGTTGACTCAATAATTTATTAAAGAAAGTTGATTGCATTCCAATATTTTATATAATTGTATTGAGATGATAATTGATTAAATCTATTTTAATCAATTTCTCAAGCCCATGACTTACCATCCACTGAATGTAGGCTCCCCATGAATTGGCATTTGTAATCTTATGAGGTAAATGTTATCAACCTCTTAAGATTACCTTTATGATATTTGAGTTTCATATTCTCTTAGTTTATGACCAATGAACATATTTTTATCTGCAAAGAACATATGTTAAGTTCCACTTAAGGAATTACTACGACCACAAATTACTAGTTCATTCATCTTTGGTTTAATATCAAAATCTAAAAAGAAATTCAGCAATGAAGTTTTACAAAAATTAAACTAGATTAGTCATTGAGACTCTTAGTTCTTGAACCAAAAATAAAAAGAACTAACAGTTGTATAATAGTTAGGTCTTCTCTATAGGAAAAATTAGGTTAACTGTGCTAAAGGTATGAGGTTTTGTGGTGTGAGTGTTGGTTGAAAGAGAAAAAAAATGATTTTTAAATTGAAGAGAGGGAAAGATCCTAGAAATTGAAAGGAAAACTAACAAAAAAAGAAAAAAGAAAAAAAAAGTCCAAGAGTAGAAATTAACTTTAATTCATTTTCTCAAGCTCCACTCACTAACAAGGCTTTGAGCCTATGTTGACCTTAGGATTAGGCCTAGGGTTTATATTAAATGGGTTCTAGTTGACATGGGTAATGATCACTTCAACAAAGCTTAGCTCTGTCTAATTGCTTGTTTATGGGTTCTCGTAATAAGATGGTTTAAGTGGATTCCTCCCCCTATCAAAAGGACTATGTTTGGTTTATAAGACCATTAACCCTGGTTATTCCTTTTGGTCCTCATAACCATTGACCTAAGTTACCGATCCCTTATTTCGATCCTTGAAACCACTAAGGTCTCTTTTAACCATCCACAACTAAACCAATGGTGAACCAAATTAAGATATGGAGACCTTACCCCCTTTTACCCACTTGGAGTAGGAAAACACAAATAGAAAAATACACAATTAAAAAAAAAAAACGCAAACATTAGAACATAAAACCGAAATGAAAAATTTATTGAACTACAAAAAAAAAAAAAAAAAAAAAAAATTACATAAAGAAAAAACTAAAGACAATCTAACTTATTTCCCTATTGATCCTCTTTCTTCATTTTGTTTATTTATAGTTCTCGTATTTATATGCAAAAAATTCTCTCATTCCCTATTGCTTCGAATCTATCCCTAGTTAGATATGCCTTTTACTCATGCTAGTAGTCTAAGTGTGTCAGCACAATCATCAGTCATGGGATATCAAAATGGAGTGGGTGGCTACACATTTTTTTTTTTCAATTTGTTAGCATGGTGATGTGGATGGATCAATCAACTCTCCAGGAACACTAAGTGTTATGCATCCTTGAGTGTGCAATAATTGGAAGGTGTGGCATGAGTACAAGGTGGAGCGATCAAGGCAATGCACTAAAATGAAAGCTATTTGGGATGTGCTTTATAAATCGAGAAGAGAATAGTCCACTTATGACTTTGGGGACATGTGTTGCATTATTGAAGGAAAATTGTGCACTAAGGATTGTAGAGATGACCTTGACTTATTGATGAAATAGTGCACTTATGGCTGTTAGGATGCGATTTGTATGTGTAGGTTGGGGAAGTCAGGTGGCTTCCTTCTTAGCTCACTTCAAGAACACACCATTGTTGGAGCGCCTAAATGGAGTGTGCTATTCACCAAAGTGCACAATGTAGTTTAGGTCCCTTAAGTGTGCAATCAAAATCACTACTTAAAGGTGGGCCACTTCAAGTTCACAATTTAGATTATTGCTCCTAAGGTGTGCTACAATGGGCTCTACTTAGTGTGTAATTTGGGGATCATGTTCAATGCACTATTAGTGATCTTGTCCCTTATTTAGGTACTCTTTTGTCCATGAAGTGCTAAGAATGTACCAAACAAACCTTAATTCTACAAAAATATCACAAAACACATTAAAATGATTTTTTTTCCTAAGGCATTAACATAAAATTGAACAATTGAGGTTGTTATGAGTGCCTCAAACACACTAAAATGAGTTTTTTAAAGTCATCAAAGTGTATAATTTGAGTTTTAATCAATTACATGATCATAAGTCTTTAGGATCACCTAAGGAGACATAGTGTCTCAATTATATGAAATATCATGGTGTCTATCTTGAGAAT
Organism: Vitis riparia; assembly: GCF_004353265.1. NCBI lineage: Eukaryota > Viridiplantae > Streptophyta > Magnoliopsida > Vitales > Vitaceae > Vitis > Vitis riparia. The sequence continues at coordinate 11,237,371 of NC_048444.1, forward strand.
GCCTGTTGCCACCTATCTTAATCAATAGTGACCCAATTTGTAGGGAATATATGACCACTTCAGGGTCTTACCCATAAGTTAAAGCCATTGAAGATCTCAACACTATCTCAACATTATCTCTAGTTTTAGAGCCCATGTAACATAGTGGCTTGGTGAAATCATGACTATTTGACAGCCAATGTCATAACTCACTATAAGTCCTATCTAATGTGTAAACTATACATACTCGTATACTTACCATGGAAATTGATCACAATGACTAAGATAAATTATTTCTCCAATTAGGAAGTGATACACTACAACCTTAGATAGATTACCTAATTATATGAATCGACTATGAACTACTTATCATCTTGCAAGCAATATATGAATTGGACCTTATGTGCAACTCCTAATGCACCCACTTCATGTACAATGAAAGTGATACTTGCATGAACGCTAAGATAAATAATAATGTAATCATGGATAGAAAAGTGGGAACATAAATCATAATATATAAATAAAATAATGAAAACTTATTTTGTTACATCATTTCATGCTTTTAAGGGCTATATCCTAACATACACAATATAAATCTAGATTGTTAATATATTATTGACATCTTCGAAGATTTGTTTGCTACTATTTTTAGTGATTTAGGAGAAAGTGGTGTTGTATTAATTATAACCTATTACTTGTTGGGTTGAAGTTAACATCTTGATGTGAACGTTGATGAAGTATTGTTACAAACATTTTGAGTTTATGAATGACAAAGAACAATTCACTTGATGGTGTTATGTAGAATAGCTATGTCAGTTGAGGCTATTGTCCCCACATAATCTTCCCAAAATTATGGAAAGTCACATGTGATAGAAGTTAAGCTTAATCAAGGTAGATTTGAAGATTAGGTTTGACCTTTAATGAAGCCTATTAGACATGGGTCTGTCGATGGTGGAGGCCTAAATACCATGGGTGAGACTAACCTAAGAGTTGAAAATGACATAGATTTTAAAGAAATATTAGAGGTTGGTTATGACAAATAGGAGTGTTAAAGAGGAGACGTAAATCGCAATTGAAGGGGAGAAGAATAATTTGCAAACGGGTTAATTATTTGAGAATGTGCAAACCATGCATGCTCTAACATAAATTGAATACTGATGTAAATATATATTAGAAAAATATTCAACACGAGCATCTTCTCCTTAAACCCTACCATAGGAATTAGACAAAAAGTTAAGAAAATGATTTCTACCAAAAAAGTATTTGAAGTATCAAAGAACAAAGATTAAGCAATAGATAGCAAAAACATTACACCTAAGCTCTAATACTATAATGAAGACACTAAGAAACCAACACCAACAATGTAAACTACCTCCAAGGACTTTAAGACAAAATAAGGCTTGGAATAGACAAAATAAAAAGAGTTGTAACTTACGAAATAAGAGAAGGTAAAAAATATTTGAACTTGAGAAGGATTAAACTAGAGAACTAGGGCACCAATGGGAAAAGCGATGAGATAAAGGTCTTTCAATAATTAGAAATGATAGGGGACGAATGAATTGTAACTGTACTTTAGAGATGACAATTAAATAACCTTTGAGACACTAAGGATGATGATAAGTGGAGTTATGATGCTATGATGGAGAGTAAAGGGAAGAGTTAGGTGTTGGGAATGAAATTTGTGGCTTAAAATTATTTAGGGTTGTTTGAAAAAAGATTAAGACTTTTTTAGTTATTTTTTTCTAAAAAAGATTTTATGATAAGTTCCATCAATTGGGAATGATTGATAACTAATTTGATAAAAGAAAATTAGCTCTTGGTTTTCTCAAGTATAGTCAATTAATACAATTGATCAATTAGCATTTTGATTGGACAAGATTAATCTTTGGTTTTGCTTGAAAAAAAAATTGATTGATATAGTTGAGCAAACATCATTTTGATCATATAAAATTGGTTCTTGGTTTTGCTTTAAAAGTAGTTGACCGAAATAGTCAATCAATCACCATTTTGCTCACATATTATTAGCTCTTAGTTTTGCTTTAAAAAATAGGTGATCAATACATTTGATTAATCGATTTTGATCAATTGGGCTATGCCAAAAATCAATAGAAATGAGGTAAAAATCTATACAACCTTTTGAAAGAATAGATGAGATGATAAAAAAAATTGATATGGGCTTAAAAAAAATGAAATAAAAAAAATGAGGTACACACTTTGAATCACTTAGTTTTTAGTTATCTAGATGGATAATGATTGAAAATTACTATAAAGAGACTACTTATTGCGAAAAATTAGAGCATTGAACATAAGAAACTTATTAATTTATCATATGCAAAGTAAGATATTATTAATTCTTTATGAAACAACTTCTAGCTAAAAAGAGCTCACTCATAAGTCCATAAATAACCAACAATGATAGATAACCTCCACTTATAAGATTATAGTTATCTTGAAGTAAAAATCATTTTCAAGATCACATTCACCCTAAGAGTAGCTCAAGCTTATTTCACTTAAAGTCAATTTTTACCTCTCTTGATTGGATTTTTGTTTAATATGACCATTTCACTTCTCTTCACATATACAACTTTTGAATTTTATTAATTCTTTTTTACATATTAACACACTTAGAATTTGATTACGACTTTAAGTTCACTAAGGTTGTTGCTTTAAAAAATAAGGATGTCCCATTTTTGCAATTGGGGGATTTTATCTAGGCTTTAAGAATCATTCACCAAATTTTATGAAAACAAATGACAATTTTTCAAGCTATAGTCCCTCAAAAGATACATTATTAACATCTTGCAACTTATCCAATCAAATCAAATTTGTAAGCAACTCATAAATAAGTGAGCATTAAACATAAGAAGATTTTCATATCTTAGAGCATTTTAAGATTATTATGAAACAAAATAACAATTGAAAGAAGGAAAAGAGAAACATCCTCATAGACATATTAGCCATGAATAAAATAGAGAAAGAAGGATAAGAGAAGATACTAATGAATAAAACAAAAATAAGAATCAAGATAAATAAAGAAAGCAAAACACTTCTTGAGGAAGACATCTAGGACTTAGGGATATTTGTGAAAAAGTTTTGAAGATAATTAGTTGAGAACACAATAAGCTATGTAGCTCATAAGTGGCTTAAACATAAAAAATGTTGGGAAACCTCAGATTGCTCCGTTCCTAAGCCCTAGATTCTATTCTAGGCTCTCTAAATCTATCATACAATGGAATCATAGCAATTAAAAACCAAAATAATACCATAGATTTAAAGATTAGTGCCACACCTGTGATCCAGATGTTCTCAAATTGATTATTGTCGGTGTAGAAAGCTCCAAAACTGAAGAAGATCTAGTAAACACCATGATCTTCTACTTTATAACTCTTATTTAAGCTTAGACATTGAGATAATGGATATTTCAGGGCTTGAGGTTAAGGTTCTCTCCTTGGACTATAGAAAGAGAAAGAAAAGACTAAACTTGAGAAATCCTAACCCCTAAGGAGCTTACTTATAGGCTTTCTACGAGGCTTAAGTGACTTGAGCTCACCATGGGCCTTGGTCAAGGTTGTTAATTGATTAGTTAACCCAATTAGGGTTCCAATTAATCAATTAGCCTAGTCTATAAACACTGTTCACTTACCCCTATGCAACTTTGATTAATTACCAAAATGCTTTCATACACATAAGTGAACCAAAAACCTATCCAACCCTCATAAACCATGCCATAAAGGAATATGAGCTCGAGTAGGGACTATTGAGACCCATAGGATAGTATCGACTCCCTCAAAATCCAATTTTAAAGTTAACACAACATCTCACTATAGAGAGTCAATTACACTTTAGTACCCTATGTATATTACAACGGGACACCAAGTGATTGGGTCCTTGACTTACTATCCACTACATACAATCTCCAGATAATTTGGTCATCTGTAATCTAAAAAGGTAAAAGTTATCAACCTTTCAAGACTACCTTTATAATCCCTGAGTTATAGATCCTTGTATTATTTGATTAAATGACATACTCTAGCTCACTAAGAATATATGTCAAATTCCATTAAAGGAATTATTATAGGGCTATAAATTTCATGATTACACATCCTTAGGATTACCCAATAGGACACACTATCTCGAAGCCTATGAGCTATCATGGTGCCTTTATTGATAATAACTGTTGATATCGGTTTCCATCAACAATGACCTAATCCATAGGGAATATATGATTAGCTTACAATCTCATCTGTAGGTCAAAGTCATTACTAACTTTTGCACAAATTCAATATTCTCTCAAGGTTGAGAGACAATATAGTATAACAACTTGGTGAATTCATGACTATTCGATAACTTTATATCATGACCCACCATAGGTCTTCTCTAATGTCTAATTGTACACACTAGTGTACTGACCATGGGAACCCCATCTTGATGGCCAAGACCAAGCATCCCTTCAATTAGGAGGTGGTGTACTATGACCTCAAATGGATTGTCTAATCCCATGAACCAACTGTGAACAAATTATTGACTTATAAGGAACTTATGACTTAGATTTTTCATGCAACTCCTAATGCACCCAAGTCATATACAATGCAAGAGATTTATGTCAGAATGTTAATAAAGTATAATGCATGGAATAAGGATAGATAAAAGTGAAATTATAATATCATTAAATGAATAATGAGTTCCAAATCTGTTACACCATGCCATGCTTTTAAGGGCTTTGTCCTAACATTATTCTAACATTCTCTTGGTCACTAGCTCTTAAAGCATTATGCTATTAGTGCATACTATATACTAATATGAAACCTATTCTATCTCTGTGACCAATAAAGACTCTTTTGGTTAATGTCTCGGTGAAGGGATTTGATAGGTTCTCCATAAAATGTACTTATCCAACTGTCACATCACCTCTTTAAACCATCTCAATACTCTAGAACACAAGCACATAATCCCTTGTTGTCCTACGATACTTAAGTATATGTTTGACAACTATCTAGTGTTCTTGATCTAAACTTGAGTGATATTTACTCACAATGCCTACAATAAAGAAAATATTTGGTCTAAAACATAGCATTTCATACAAGCTACCTATTGCAAAGGCATAGGGTACCGTCTTACACAATCTTTCTCATAAGATGTATAAAGACATCAATCTCAAGAAATGGTAACTCTAAACCTAAAGGGTAGCAAACCCTTCTTGTAGTTCTATATCATACACTTGACCAAATTCTTATCAATGTAGGTAACATAACACAGTTTCCTATTCTTATAGTCCTTAAGGACTTTAAACCTAAGAATATATTGCACTCCCTTTTAGATTTCCATTTAAAATTGAGTAGATGAATTGATCTTAATTGATGATAATATCTCTACATCATTCCTAATGAGTAGATTGTCATCTACCTATAAGATCTTAGAGTACTACCATGCTTCCTTATGCCTTTTTGTAAACACAAGGCTTTTTACTATGAAAAAGTCTGGTTGCATCATATAGATGCTAATATCAAGATAATCTTTAAAAAACACTATCTTGACATCCTATTGTCATATCTCATAAATGAGATATACTTTAATGGATAGGGGTACTCTGATGGATTTGAGTATGGCTACTAGTGAAAAGGTTTCCTATAGTCGAAGCAATGTTTCGAACTATAACCTTTAGTTAAACCTAGTCATATAAATCTCAACCCTTCCATCTACTTTTTTTTCTTCTCTTGTAGACCAACTTATTGTTGGGAACCCTGGATTACTCTATTCACATGCCTTGGATCATGTAGGGTGTATGCAAATCTATCCTAAACTCTCTAAATCTATCGCAATAGATAAACATGTATTCAAAAACAATATGGATACCATAGAAAACATAAATATAGATAATAAAGCCACACACCTTTGATCCGAATGTTCTCAGATCAATTCCAATCGATGTAGATAACTTCAAAGTCATAATAGATCTCGTAAACACCATGATCTTTCACCCAATGACTCTTCCTTGTGTTTAGGCATTGAGATAGTGGAGACCTCAAGAATGGTGGCTAGGGTTCTCTCTCTAGAATGAAGAAGAGAATGATAAAACTTAGAAACCCTAACCCTTAAAGGGACATTTATAAGCTTCCTAGTAGGTTGAAGTGACTTAAGCCCACAATGGGCTTGGGTCACCTAATCTAACCCAAAAATGTTGCTAATTGATGAATTAACCATATAAGGCCAAATTAATCAATTAGCCTAGTCTAGAGATACCACTCACTTATCCCTATGCAAGCTTGCGTAATTAGTAAAATGCTCTTATGCACAAAAGTGAACTAAAAACTTATTCAACCCTCATAAGCCATGACAATAAGGAATATGAGTTCAGAGTAAGGACCACTAGGACCCATAGAAGTACTAGCTTCCTAAAAAATCTATCTACTGGATTACCCAAATCCATGAACCAATTGTGGACAACTTATCTACTTATAAGGAACCCATAACTTGTATCATTTGTGCAACTCTTAATGCATCTAAGTCATGTACAAAGTAGGATACATGGGCTGAATGCTCAAATCAATATCAATACACCAAAGGGATAGCAAGGGGATAGTTAAGTCTAACTTTCTTACATCATGTCTTGCTTTTGGGGGCTTAATCCTAACATTTACACCTATGGGTTTTATTCTTTGAAGTGCTTCCATAAGAACCCAAACTACATTAGATCATAATGATTCTAACTATCCTTTCATAGCTCCTTGCCAAGTTATAGGCACTAACATGCTTATTGCTTTATCATAATATGTTGAATAGAAACCTCCTACGATGATGAAACATTGATGTACTAGAAGTAATAGGAATGATGTCTCTATATCTTTAGATCCATAGTATCTTATGTAAAAGTAAGACTATTTTTCTTATTTATTTTTTTTTGTTCTCCAATTTATATCACTTTTTTATCTTATTACTTATCATATAATTTTTATAAAAAACATGGTATTTGTACCAACAAACACCTTTAGATTATGTGAACTATAAATTAATAACCCAAAAGTCCTCCTAGATGTTCTATAAATTGGTGTCCCCTCTTATTTTGCTTCCAACTAGTCTACTTTTGTGTTTAGCATGAGTTAGACACTCCAATATGTGAATATATTGTAAACTAAATTTACAATGTGTTCACATCTCTCTGGAAGTTAAAGGTATTGACTTAGTAATGGAAGTAAGATACAATTTCCAAGGAATATCCTAAATGGATGTGGGAAGTGATGAGAAACCAATCATCAATGTCACTATGTCCATAAAAGTTCGATTTCTTCTTTCTATTATTCCATTTTGATATGGAATCCCCGATGCACACAACTAGGATATAATCTCATAATCCTATGGAAAGAAACGAACTTACTAGACATGCCACCTCGATCTAATCGAAGTATATTGATATGTTTACCTAATAGGTTATCCGAGCATCAACTTTTTTAAAAAAAAACTAACACATCAACTAGAGTGTTATTGTCCAAATAACTCCAAATTCAAATAATTTAAACGAAAAAAAATAAATTTTAACATCTAAACAATGTCCAAAATAAAGTTTGAACCAAAATCCTAATAAAGAAAAATTTCCCCAGCTTAGCCATCACTCATCGCCCGAACTGAGAGTACTTAAAAAATTATCAACGAAGGGGCATGAGCTTAAAGCTCAATAAGGAACATCAATGTAGTTTCATGGATCAAACATTTTCAATCATGTTTGCAAATAGGAGATATAACATATACTTATTTTCATAAAAAATACTTTTGAGTTCGAAATACTAATATATTCAAACTTTTCAACAAACTTTCTCATATATATTTCGAAACAATTTCTCATCAAAACCAAATCAAATGCATTCAAAATATCTTACTCTGGTTATCAAATAACAAATGGTGCCTAATTAGGTGGGACTTCACAATTGAGTGACTAGTTTCAAATTTGTTCTATTTAAGGCGAACTAAACCAAAAGTCAACAATTATAACCCGTTAACTAGGGCCATAAGGTCAACTATTATAACCCGTTGACTAGGGCCATAAGATCAACTATTATAACCTGTTGATTAGGGCCATATAATATCAACTATTATAACCCGTTGATTAGGGCCATAGAAATGTCAACAATTATAACCCGTTAACTAAGGCCATAAGTACAACCAAAGTCAAACACTTTATTTCATTAATTCAAACTTGCAAAACAAAATATCATATCTCCAATTTTTTTCACTTTTCATAAATAAAGAAAGAAGATTCTCAAATATACTTTCCATACAAAACACATATTTGATCCATGCAAAAAGATAAAAATAATATTTTTACACTTTTCAAAATACAATATAAAAAGGAAATTATTTTCTTTTATAAAAATCTGCATTAATTTCCCTTACTTTGAAGAAGAGCTCAAAAACTTGAAGTATTTAATTATTTTTACCCTTATTAAATTACTTTAATTAATTGATAATTCTAAATTATGATTTTACCCCTAAATTGGGTTTGGGGCATTACATTCACACATGCCAACATGCACTAACTCCAAAAATTTATTGGTTCTATGTCCTTTAGAAATAAAGGGATCTCCTAGTTATTTTACCATCTATACAAGATTTGTAGACTAAAAGATTCTCTGGAATAAAAAAAAAAAAAAAATCTAGACTTAACCGGTCATTGGGTCTTATTAGATTAACATGACCTAGGCATTAGAAACCAAATATTTGATTAGTGCTAGGCTTATTCTTGAGATCTAATTATTCTAATTTCTTAGCAAAGTGATAATGGAGTTAACATAAATAAATAAAAAAAAGAGTAAAACCTCCCACTCGCTTGCACAACTAACCTTGTAACTAAAGTTAAGGTAAGTACAATCTCATAATGTAACATTCTCACTTGTTGAAAACTTTGTAGAGAACTACAAATAGTGGACTTGGAATCAATTTGCCACTATTTATTCAACAACGAGAACATGATGTGTACTTTTTTTTTCCTTAGATAAATTGAACATTCCTTTTTAGGATCCTAAAAGATTACAATGGAATCACCTATTGTGGACCTGCGTTTTTCACATGTGTTTCCACTCGACGGCACGACTCGCTTTTTATTTGGTGAAAAAAATGATTTTTTGAAAAAGACTCGAAGTCACCACTTATTTTTGTTTTATTTTTTAAAGGGAAAACAAAATAAGAAATAACCCTATGTGACTCCTTATTTGGAAAAGATATGTTTGCAAAAATCAAGTTTAGATTCAGTGATCAGGTTACCTATTGGGAAAATACAATGGTGAGTCATAGCATCCCTCTAAGCCTGTATACTTATGGTCTCTACTAAACGAATTGAGGTAATTGTAGCAATTTACTAATTAATCATGGAAATGAAGATTAAAGGAACAAATCAATATATGCAAAAATGATGATACAATTTGATTACAAGAATGCACAAAATAAATGACAAGAGAATTATGCAAAATGATTTATTGAACTAAGTAAAACAATATTTCAAAAGAATTAGTTTTCAAGAAATTTCAAAGGATTTTGTTAAAAACAAATTTGAATTAATAATTTTAAATTATTTATTTACAAAAAGAGTCAATTTATTTCCTTCAAGTGATTTGATTCAATTTCAATTCTATTCAATTATCAAAAAAAATTATTTACACTTATTATATCCAACGGATTTATTAAAAAAAATTTCAATTTGGCAACAAAAATTATTTTTACTTGCTTTTACTAGAAATTAATGAATTTGTATAATTTTATTTAAAAAATGATTTCAATTTATTTTCATTTAAGAAAAATGATTTATACAAATTATTTTAAAAAATATAACTTTATTTGCAAAAGAATTTTTAATAATAATAAAAAAGACTTTTATAGCTTTATTTACAAAAATGTTAAAATTCAATCTAATTTTGTTAAGAAAATGATTTCTACAACTTTAATTTGCAAAAATAACTTTCATCCTATTCTCATTAAAAAAAAAATTAAATCCTCTATTCCTAAAAATTACTTTTAATATCATTTTAATTAAGGAAAAGAATTTATTTAAAAAATAAATTTGGAGACAACTTAATTTACAAAACAATTTTTGGACAATTATTATTATTTTGAATTTTATTAAAAACGGTTTTCTAGATTTTCCTAAAAATAATTTTCTAAATTTTTATTAAGAAAACTTACTTTTATGAAAAAGAATATTTTTTGAACCATTATTTTTATTAAACACATGTTTATTAAATTGTTCCTCTTATTGAAACAAAATTTCTGGTTTGTTCGATATTCAATTTTGTACACAATCAAATATATACAAAGAAATATTTACAAAAATCAATAAAAATAAAACCAAATAGTAGTAGGAAATAAAAACGTGTACATAAACAAGCTTACAACAAGTTCAATGCTCCCTTTGCAGTCTTCCCGAGCCTCATTTCCTTCCATGAAATTCCATTCTCCACATGTGATAAACTCGTACTCAACCAATAGAATTCCAATGCGAGTAATGGAATGGGTCCATGCAAAAACAAAAATAGTCAAATGTAAATATCTAGAAATGTACAAAATTTCAAAGAAATATTTAAACTCAAATTCAAATTTCAAATTAGTTCAATAAATTTCATCAATCAAAATTGGTCCAAATTAACATATATAACCAAACAAAAATATCTCACATGTCATAGGCCCTAATCCAAAATTTTGAAATTAATAACCAAAATATAATTTTAATTAATTAAACCGAAAACATGATAAATTAATATAAATTCCATTAGGCCTAAACTTAATATCCCATCACTCAAGCCCAATTTAATAAGCAAACTTAAATCGATAACCAAAATCAAGCTCAATTTAATTTGAAAACCCACATCCCAAATATACTGTAATTGTCTCATGTCAAATTAAATAATTAAAATGGGTAAAATCCAGATCAATTATTAATTCATCCAAAAAAATTTCCCAACAACAAATGAGCTCAAATTCCATATTAATTAACAAATCCAAAATATGATGAATCAAAATAAATTCAATTAGGCTTAAATTCAATATCTCATAATTCAAGCCTAATTTAATACATAAACATAAATTTACAACTAAAATCAAGCCAAATTTAATATGTAGAGCCCAAATATAACAAAAAAAAAAAAAAAAAAAAACCAATAAATTTAATTAAGCTCAACTAGATATCCAATATGCATACCCAAATCTCATAATGCAAAGCCCAAACACAAGGCCCACAAACAAACATAAATGCACAAGCCCCATTTCAACAACAATTACTATTAAAATCAAAGAAAGAAAAATAAATAAATAAATAAACTTACATAATTTTAAATCTTTGGAAAAATGAAAGAGCGGCATTAAAGATGCTTGGGAATGTGAGAATGGAAAATGAGAATAAAATGAAAGAAAAATAAAATAAAATAAAATGGGTGAGGTGAGAAAGAGAGAGAAAGTGAGAGAAATGGAAGAATGAAAGAGTGGAAGAGAGAGTTGTCGGTCGGCAGTGGCTCGCTGATGACTACTAGCCGATGGTCTTGCCGATGGCAATGATAGGTGATAATTTTTTGGGAAACCAAAAAAAAAAAAGGAAAAAAAAAAAGAAAGAATAACAAAAGAAATAAGAAATTGGAGCAAGAAAATGAGAGAAGAGGGAAAGGAGAGAAAGGGTCATCATGGTGTCCCTCTATGGGTTTTTCTTGGGTCCCTTGGGTAGCTCTAGAAGAGAAGGAAGTAAAGAAAAATAATAATAATAATAATAATAATAATAATAATAATAATAATAATAATAATAATAAAGTAAAAAGAGAAATTGGAAGGAGGTATGAGGAATGGGTTAGCTGTGTAGAAAAATGGAATGGGTAAGAGGGTTTGGTGGAGTGGGTAAGATGGGAAGAAAGAGAAGAGAGGAAAATGAGGGAAAATAGAAAGAAAAGAAAAAAAGAAGAAAAATGTAATAATAATAATAATAATAAATAAATAAATAAATAAATAAATAAATAAAAAGAAATTTGGACAAATTTTGGGGTTTACACCTGCCCATGAGCTTACTCTCTTATTTCGTTTCTTGAAATTTCTTTTTTTGGTGTTTTTTTTTTTTTGGCTAAAAGAGCTTGAAAAACCTTTGATTTCCTTATGAACACCATTCCAATATTTGAGAATCTTCTTACCTATTCCAAAAGAATTTGGTAAGATCTCTAAGATCACATGAATCTTGGTATTCATAATAGTCCTAAGGGCAACTTATTTAGTTGATTTGCCCTTATTGTCAAATAATCCTTACGATTTTAAAGAGAATATCATAAACCACGACAATAGACATGCATTATCCAAAGGCCCAATTAGTATGAGACATTTGGTTTTTTTATTTGTCTTATGCCACCTTTGATATGCTTCTCTTTCATTTTTTCTAGGTTTGTTGAAAGGAAATAACAAACTCTACTTAAAATAGCTTCTATGTAACTTGTACTATATCCAGATTAAATTTTAGTCTATAATTAGGTCCAATTTAAACATGAGATAAGAGGTGATTATGTTAAAAACATGATATCTATAACAAATAAAATAATTTCATGCATTAATAAACAAAAACGAGCATTCAAGGCAAGTTGGTAATTAGTTTAACAAAAATGTAGTCCTCTCAAACTACACGTTCTTTTGCAAGATATCCTAGCATCATAAGGATTAAACCTACTTCAAGTAGATCATGAGTCTTATTACTAGGCTAGAGACCATTTCTAATTAATAAACCGGTAAATAATATCTTTTGAAATTTTATTTTCAAGAAAATTTATTTCCAGTAAGAGTTACTAAAAATTTTCATTTTCATGAAAGACAAACAATATATAAAAGTTATATATTTAAGGCATAAACATGGAAAATGAAATTAACAAAATTTCTCATGACCTTATGGATCCTATTTTGGTAAATCAAAATTTACCAAAGTATCTTTATGACTAAAAATAGGGTTAGAAAGTTGAAAAAACCCTAAATTTGTTGATCTTCCACTACCAAAAGTGCTCAAGTATTCAAGAGGCCTAGCAAACCGCTTAAACCATCTTGGAGCACTTGAGCGTCCTGTTCAAGTGTTTGATGAGCACTTGAGTGCTACAGACCATTGAAGTGCTATTCTCGATGCTTGAGCATTGTTGCTTACAATTATGCACCTAATAGGTTTTCCTCCACTTTTTTTTTTTTTGGCTATTTTTCCATGAGAAAACATATCTTAGAGGACTAGTTTTTCTCCATGAACTTCCCTGAATATCTTAGAATATTGATCGATCTCCACTCTTAGGTTACAAAGATGAACAAAAATAGATTTTTTTTACATTCAAGAAAAAACCTATACTCCTCCAAAATGGACTTTACAACTTATCTAAGAATAAAACAAAGATTTTTACAATGAAGTATACAAATCTTACACTTGCTATGGAGTTTACAACCAAATCTTGAAAGTAAAAATCAAACCATTCACACATTTAAGAAATAAACACTCAACCATTATCCCTTAAGGCCATGGGATGAAAAAAAAAAACACCTTGCAAAATCATATGAGCACATTCTAGAAAGGCTCTAACATGTCTTTCCCTAACCTAGGACTCTAATACTAGTCATAGGAATATCTAGATTAATACATTCCAATCCTTGGATTATGAGGTGCAAGCTACTAATATCCTAGGGATAACTAGATCCAAGCAACAAAAGTAGTTTTTAACAAAACATTAGATCTATGTGCTTAGAAAACAATACTTGTGATTTGGATGTTTCGAGATTGATTCCAGTTGGTGAAGATGGTGATGTAAAATCTCGAAACCTGGCGATCTTCCACTTGATCGCTCATTCCTTGATCCATGACACTTGTGTAGAGTGACTACACACTTTGAGAGAAGGGAAAGGAAAGGCTAAGTATATGGAAGACTAATAGTTTGAAATGTTAAAAAGTCTAAACCTAGAACCTATGATGTTTATGTAAACTTTCTTGTGGCCTTAAATCACTTTGACTTAACTTGAGCTTAGGTCACTTAATCTAACCCACTAGGTCTTAATTAATTAATTAGATTTGGTAGGCTCCAATTAATTAA